>NC_142339.1:59516089-59816089 GCF_054954075.1 Amborella trichopoda
AGGTTTTGTGCCTGATTTTAGCATTTGGACAAAGACTTCAAATGCATCCATGGCTTTGCCATGCATAGCATAACCAGAAATCATAGCATTCCAAGAGACTACATCTCTTTGAGGCATGTTATAAAAAACCTCTTTCGAGGATTCGAGTTCTCCACATTTTGCATACATGTCAACTAGTGCAGTACCCAAAGGAATGTTGATTTCTATACCTGAATTATTGATGTAATTGTGTATCCAAATACCTTCTTCTAAAGTGGCAAGTTGAGAACAAGCGGGCAATACACTTACGAGTGTAACTGAGTCAGGTTCTATTTTCTCTTCTCGCATTTGCTTGAAGAGAGAGAGAGCTTCACTTGCTTTTCCACTATGCACATGGGCAGCGATCATGGTGTTCCAAGAGATGATATCTCTTTGAGTTTTGTCAAAAATCACATGTGCTGTGCCCAAATCCCCACATTCTGAATACATAGCTATAAGAGAATTATCCACTGAGACTGAAGCCTCACATTCAGTTAAGGTTTTGATAATGTAACAATGAACACTCTTGCCAAAACATAGAGCTCCTAACTGTGAACATGAGGAGATGACAGCGACCAAGCAATTTGAATCGGTGCAAAAACCACCTAATTTCATATTCCTAAAGAATTCTAAACATTTGAGACACTGCCCATGCTCAAAAAGCCCAACAATAATGGCACTCCAAGACTCTGCAACTCTTTGAGGCAGGGCATCAAACACTTTTCTCGAGAGATCTAAATGACCAAATTTACTGTACATAGAAAGCAAAGAAGTATTAACCTGATTGTTGAATTCAAACTCAGAAAACAAGAAGCCCCTCCTCAAAACCAGTCCATGAACACACTTCCCCTGATTCAAAACCCCTGTTTTCACAGATCCCATTAGTGCACACCCGATAACAACCCCATCCGGACTCAGCGCAGAACTCAACAATCCATTAAAAAGCTCCAGGCACTTGAACCCAAAACCAATCCTTGCATACAAAGCTATAATCTCAGTCCACGAGATCAAATCCCTCTCTTCCAATTCCATAAAAGCAACATAACCTTCTCTCAACCACCCACATTTACAATACAAACCCAGAACAGAGGAAGCACATCCAATCCCTAATTTTATAGAGAACCCATGTATACAACTCCCCACCATAGCCTCCCCCAAGCTCGCAGAAGCCTGAAAACCCACTTCAATGGCCCTATAACCAGGCCTCTTTTCAACCCCACCTTCTATAACCATGGCTTTTAAGCAGCCCAACCCAAGCTCAAAGTGTTTATTCTGAACATACCCAACAATCAAAGTGGTCCAAGAAACCTCATCTCTCTCAGACATTTCGTCGAACACTTGGCGTGCCAGACCAAGAAACCCAAACTTTGCATACATATACATAAGACCCGAGCCAATGGCTGGGTCAAGGCCCACCAAGCCAAGCCTCAGGGCTGTTGCATGTGCGCACAAGCCAAGCCATGGTACGTGGGCCTTGGCACAAGCCGACAAAATGAGGGGATAAGTGAAGCCATCAGGTTCGACGCACGAGCGTCTCATGCGCATGTAGGTGCACAAGGACAAGTAAGGAAGGTTGTTTGATGCTTGGGATTGGATGAGAGCATTCCATAGGAAGGTATCGGCCTGGTGTGAGGGGACGGCATCAAAGGCACGTGCAGCACAGGAAGGGAGGTTGAGCCGTGCATAGAGGGTCACCAGCTTGGCCACAAAGGCAGGGTGGTGTGAGAGGCCGAGGGTGAGCACATGCGTGTGGGCTTGGGCGAGGGTGGCTAGGGTGGGGGCTGGGTGCGAAAGGAAATGGCATAGTGTTTCAATGATGATAGTCGTTTTGCACATGAGTTTCTAGTTTCGTCCAAATTTTGGTTAGGCTTAGGGGGGTTTGGATTGTACCTCTTTTCTTCATAGAGGGTAGTAAACAGCTATCAGGAGTATGAAGCAGTAAAATTCGAGATTCTCCTGGTTCAGAAATGCTGATCTCTGCAGCTTATTCGGATTCAGAAAACCTAGAGTTCTCATTACTTTTTCTCTTTAACTCTAGGAATGAGGAGCAATGAGACCTTGAATCCATGAGAATTAACGAGCAAAACAACATCCTTATACGAACAAAAAAAACAAACAATAAATAGTTAAGAGAAAAATAATGAAGCAGTACTAATCATCCATGAAAAAGAAAATCAAAGTTGGCCGTTGATAAATCATTCCCCCAAATTATCATGACCATGAATCAATAAATAGCCTTCAAAACCAGAAAATAATTACCTCGGCTACAAAGATATTCAAGAACAACTGCGAGATAGAAAATGATTAGAGCAAGATAAACAGCCCCAACTCTCTATGTGTATTTCTGAC
Source organism: Amborella trichopoda (assembly GCF_054954075.1). Lineage (NCBI taxonomy): Eukaryota > Viridiplantae > Streptophyta > Magnoliopsida > Amborellales > Amborellaceae > Amborella > Amborella trichopoda. Next base: position 59,518,457 of record NC_142339.1, read on the forward strand.
TCGAAACCGAGTAATATGAGCCCCCACTCTACCTGGAAATTGCAAACCCTCCATGATCTGTGCTATTTAAATGGAGAATTTGAACTTCATTCTAAATTTGTCTGCATATATGGGATGTAAACATCTAAAAAAGGAAAAAAATAATAGCTCTGTGTGGCCGAAAAATACTGTTCTCAGATTGAAGAGAGACCATTGGATGGCTTGATCTAGCTGTGTAAGAATTTGAAATTTTAAAATTAACTTTTTATTTTAAAAATATTATTATGAAGCGGATAAAAAATGAACCTGTTTTGCCAAAAGAATTTGTGCCTTTCGTAGACATCACACATCCATCTTTTTAAGACGTAGAGTGCTGGTTCCTCAAAAAAAAAAAAAAATGTAAAAAAAATAATGGTCTAAAATTTTATCTAAAAAAATTTGTCATTTTCGATTTTTAAAAAATATTTTTATATATCAATAAGAGAAAATTACGCATAAATTGGTTATATTTACCATTATTACAAATCTATCAAAAACAACAATTAATTACATTCATATTTTCGTCTATTATATACATATCCGTCTTCTGGATGGTCGAAAAAAATTTCCAAAATTGCGCCATTTTCGAAATCTCAACATCTAAAAAGTTGAACTTTTTGGATCTTAAAGATCTCAAAATATACTTGGCGCGTCTTCCTCACTAGGGTTGGTTATAACTTCTCCGATTATCTCACTGAGCTCGAGACATCTGTTTTTTTGTCCTCTGCCTTAGTCAAACGGTTGCACGACCTCTGTCGGGGAGAAAGGGTTGCACGAAATTGTAGAGAAGGTTGAGATTTTTTCGTCTTCGACAGGCATGAATAATCAAGGTAGGTGTTAGAAATTTGATTGAGGGCTTTTAATTTTGGAAAAAGTTTATATAGAGCCTCGGCTCTAAATAATCTAATTAGAGCCTAAAACTTTCATAGGAGGAGGTTGTTTTGATGCCCAATACCGTCAAATTGATCATCTCGACATCAAGATAAGATACATGGACATGAAAAAAAGTGGATTTCAAGTTTTGAAAATAATGCATATTGTAATGTTTTTTTTTACCATTTTTTTTCAAGATTTTCAAGCTTTTTTAGATTTATTAGATCAACATTATTTTTTAAGCTTTAAATTTTAAAACTAAAGATAAAAATATAATTTAAAGCTATCACAAAACTTTCCAATATCGAAATCATATTTCTTGACACTATTTGAATGTAGGCTCTAATTTGATTATTATAAAGTATGTACCACTAACTTTTTTGAGTGTATATTTGTCATAAAGGTTTTCACGTATATTTGTCATGAAGCTTTTCATGTTAAGACCAAAATCAAAATGAAAACTGTGATTTATGGCTTATGTTTTTTTATTTACGGCTTTTGATTTTGGTCTTAATATGAAAAGCTTCATGACAAACATACGTGAAAACCTTTATGACAAATATACACTTAAAAAAGTTAGTGGTACATACTTTATAATAAATCAATATACTCGCTCTCATGATCAAATGAGCGTTGTTGGTACGTGTGTCGTCATGGCCCTCAAATGTGCCACATATTATTATTTTAATCTGATTAATATTTTTTCTAAAAATATTATTTATTAATTAATATATATCTTTCAAATATTTTATAGGGAGAAAACCATTTTTCCAATAGTGGATAGCTCCTCATCACTTTTACGATATTCTAGACCTCTCATCCGCTTATATATTAGGTTTTCATAGCCATGGAGATATACATATAAACCAAAAAAAAAAATTCACTATCGTTCGGAAAAAGCCCTACTATTTACAGTCAACAGACGCTCTTTCCCTTGTACTTTTAATTATTTGACATATAAAAAAAACACTCCCATGAATCTTTGTTAATTTTTATTAAACTTTAACAGACAAGTTAAACTATAATAAAAATACTAATTTCTTTTAGATACTTTTATACATTAATTTGTTGGGAAAAATGGGGTTTCTTTTGTACGGATCAAGAAAATATTTGTGTTGCATTGATGTTGATTAAGTGTTTTCCGATTTTACAGATTACTGTCCTCGTCGATTTTGATACATTAATTTGTTGGACAAATATTCGGGTTTCTTTTGTATTAATTGTTGTTCTTGCGTGTTTGTTGGCGATAATTTTATATTTTTGGATAAATAGTATGCATTACTATTACTGTGCAACATTTCCTATGTTCTTTATATACGTTCAATGTGTGGCAACCTCGGCTGTAATAATTGATCAAGAAATTTGGAAATACTTATGTCATGACGAATATATTAAATATGGAAACGATTTAATCCACAAAATGTTTCAAGTTGCTTCATATCTCTTTTTATCTTCCTCTAGAGTTGGATTAATTTTTGGGAAAAATTTGCAGTACTGGATGTGAAAATATCGTTGAGGCATATAGAAACAAGAGAATAACCCTTGAATCTTGTATCACATTTTGAATTAGTGGAAAGTTTTGATATATTAAAACCTAAATCTGTATTTTTTTTTTCTGTATAAGAGTTGTAAAAATTTGATGAATTAGGTGATTCTTCATAAATGTGGGATTCATTTTCATTATATTGTGCTTTAGTGATTATGAGCAAGAAAAAATGTCTTGAAATGATCTATTCTCGAAATAATTCGAAATAAAGAAGAATGGTCTATGTAGAGAGGGTTTTGTTGCGTAGACGGTAGAAAGTGTAAACATGAGTTTTTAATGTATATTTGTGGGAGGGAATTTGTCCATAAGCAAATTTATTTTGGATGATTGGATCCAGTAATTATGGTACATACATGCCTCCTGAAGGCTACCCTAGAGGTCCACATGACCCAACTCTTTTACACTTGACAATAAAACAAATTAAGGTTAAAAGAAAAATACCCTATCTCAAATGTCTGCAATGAATCCACCCCCAAAACAATATCTTTTAATAGATCAATTTTTATTCAATTCATAGACTGATTTACAATGAAATGAGATGTCCATTTAAATAGACTAAAATAAGATAACTAATAAAAAGCTTATTTCTACACCTATCCCTATTTTCTTTCTCTCATATCCACAGGCTTCCCTATTTTTCTCTCTCTCATATCCACGGGCTTCTAGATAGCCACGTTTTTTCTCTCATGTTTTACCCAAAAAAACCTCCCAATATGGTTATTGTTGATAAAGATAAACTCTTTTCTAAATTTACCATTATCCTAATTATATCCCTTAAACTAATCTAATCGATACAAGATAAACACGATATAAACTCTAAAGTCACCTTGATAATTATCCATATGCACTCCCTGAACAAAAGAACAATTAAAATAATCCTAATAAATAACCCTAATAATTCTCCTTATTATGTCATTGCCCTTTCTTTTCCTCTTGGGTTCTACTACTCTTCTTTGGCCCAGTCACGAAGGGGGATGACTGCATCATTGCCCCAGTTGAACGGAACTCGACTCCGGCGAGTTGGCTCCCCCAATTGAAAGGAACTCGACTCTGGCGAGTTGGCTTCAGTATATATGCGATATAAGTTTGGATCCACTCTTTTGAACTCTAGCTAAAAAATCCACGTGCTATCAGAGTATAGCAAGCCCTTTCATTTGACTATAAATTAGCGATAGGAACCCTTTCAAGTTTGAAAGCTTTCAGTCTTCAAAACTTGCTTAATTTCATCATCTTTTTTTTGTGGTAATTTCTTCATCATATCAACTACATTATCTGCGACTTCTAGAGAGTCTCCATGAAACTCAAGTAAGTCAACAACATTAAATATCAGGAAGATATTTAATACCTTTGGTAATTCTATCTTATATGTATTGTTCCCGTATTACTTCAAGATGCGGAAAGGACCCACTTTATTGGACTTGAGTTTATTATAGGTTCCCAACATAAACTTTTCATTTCGCAAATACACCATTACTAAGTCACCCTATTTGAAAATCATCTCTCTTCTATGCTCATTTGAGGCTTTTTGATACTTTAAATTGCTCTCCTCAATTTTCTTCTTGATTTGAGCTTGCAAATCTCGAATATGCTCAGCAAAAGCATTGGCATCATCGCTTATCTTGCCTGGTATAGGTAATGGCACTAGGTCCAACACATGATTAGGCGTCTGCCCATTAACAATCTCAAATGGTGATTTTCTTGTAGATCGATTTATTGAACTGTTCTAAACAAACTCAACCTGAGGCAAAGTAAGGTCCCATTGAGATATGTTATCACCAACAATACTCCTAAAGAAGTTACCAAGGCTCTTATTCACTACTTCGGTCTGTCCATCTGTTTTAGGATGATAGGCACTAGAAAATTGAAATTTGGTTCCCATGCGCTTCCATAAAGTGCGCAAAAAATGACTTAAAAATTTTATATCCCGATCAGATGTAATAGACTTAGGAATATCATGTAGCCTTACAATATATTTGAAAAAGAGATTCACGATATGTGTAGCATCCATAGTTATTCTACAAGGAATAAAATGTGTCATTTTGGAAAATCGATCAACAACAACAAAAATAGAGTCTTTACCTCGTGTGGTACATGGAAGTCCAAGTACAAAATTAATAGAAATATCGACCCATGGGGCATCTGAAACAGGAAGAGGAGTATAAAGACCCGTATTTTGTGTGTGACCTTTAGATACTTAGCAAGTTCGACATCGGGTCACAAATTGATCAACATCTCGTTGCATACGTGGCCAAAAATATTTTTCTCCAACCATCCCCATAGTTTTGTCATTCTCAAAGTGTCCACCCAAGCCCCCACCATGAAGCTCCATAATTATCTTCTCCCTTAGGGAGCAATCAGGTCTATATAATCGCACATCTTTAAATAAACAACCATCATGCACGAGATACTCACCCATAGTGTCTCGTCGATCAATACACCTTTCAAGGACCTTGCTGAAAATTGGATCAACTTTATATTGATCTTTTATCACTTCAAACCCCAACACTTCCATAGACAAAGTTATAAGTAACGCTACCCTTCTACTTAAAGCATCAGCTGCCTTATTTTGGGTTCCAACCTTGTGCTTTAATAGGAATGTGTATTCTTGAAAGAAGGCCATCCACTTAGCATGTCGCGCATTCAACTTTTTCTGGGAACTCAAATAACAGAGTGCTTCATGATCTGAGTATAGAACAAACTATCTATGAATCAGGTAGTGCCTCAAATAGCGTAAGGCTTACACCACTGCATAAAACTCGAGGTCATAAACCGAATACTTATTATGTGCATCATTCAATTTCTCACTAAAGAAGGCCAATGGTCATTCCTCTTGACTTATAACTGCCCCTATGCCAATATTTGATGCATCAGTTTCAATCTCAAACACCTTAAAAAAATCTGGTAAGGCAAGAACTGGTGCTTACATCATCTTTTGTTTAATTAGAGTGAAGCTCTTTTATGCAGCAGGATTTTATGAAAACTTTTCAGCCCTCATACAATCAGTCACTGGTGTTATTAGAGTGCTGAAATTTATTATAAATCGACGATAAAAAGTCATTAGACTATGAAAAGAATGCACCTCAGTGAGTGACTTTGGCACTGGCCACTCAGCTAGGGCTTTCACTCTTTATTTATCCATCTTAATTCCCTCAGATGAAACAACATACCCCAGAAAGACGACATTGTTTGTCATAAATGAGCATTTTTTCAAATTCATAATAAGTGATTCCTCCCTTAGAACATCAAAAACTTGTTCCAAGTGATTAAGATGATCATGTGGGTTAGCGCTAAAAACCAATATGTCATCAAATAAACCACAACAGATTTACCAATAAAAGGACGAAGTACCTCAATCATTAGGTGCATGAATGTACTTAATGCATTAGAAATGCCGAATGACATTACAAGCCACTCATACAGTCCATCTCGAGTTTTGAATCCGGTTTTCCATTCGTCTTCAGGTCGAATCCGAATTTGATGGTACCCACTCCTTAAATCAATATTTGAGAAAACCTTAGCTCAATTAAGCATATCTAACATATCATCGAGCCTAGGTATGGGAAATTGGTACTTGATTGTGATTTTGTTGATTGTCTGACTGTCTCGGCACATCCTCCATGACCCATCTTTTTTTGGAGTCAGTAATGCAGGGACGTCACATGGTGACATGCTTTCTCGAAGCAATCCATTCTTAAGCAACGCAACAACTTGTCTGTGCAACTCCTCATGTTCCATGGGGCTCATTCGATAATGGGCCAAATTTGGAAGGCTAGATCAGGGTACCAAGTCAATGTGATGCTGAATATTTCTCATTGGAGGAAGACCATCAGGTAATTCTTTAAACATCAAATCTTTATACTTATCAAGTAGAAGATCAAGAGACCTAAGAATTGTAGTCGGTGCAAAATTTTCTTTTGCAACAGATGCATAAATCACTTCCATATTCTTGCTGTCCATTTTTAATTTTTTAACATTCAGCAACTTTGAACCCTCCTCTTTAGTGGATTTGGGTGTAGGAAGTTGCTTCATATGATAGAGAATTATATTAATACCATCTTTAACAAAAGAATAAGTGTTTGGCCTAGTTTTATGCACCATATCATGATCATAAAGCCATGGTCTTCCAAGTAATATGTGGCATGCATCCATAGGTGCTACATCACACCACACTTTATCTTTATAATTATCACCAATGGAAAAATAAATTAAACAACGAGTAAGAACATGTACCTCATCTCCTTTCTTGAACCACTAGATGTGGTATGAGTATGGGTGCTTATGTTTCTTCAATTGAATTTTAGCCACCATCTGTTTAGACACAATGTTTTCATTGATCCCACCATCAATTAGTACTGTGCATAACTTGCCTCCTGATGTGCAAATTGTTTGAAAAATATTATGTCGCAACCACTTCTCATCCTCGTTCGGTATTGGGGTTGATAACATAGTTCGCTTGACAACTGAGACTTCACCCTCTTCATCTCTATACAATTCCTCAACTTCACCTTTGAAAGGCCCAGTCCCTTCATAAGACTGGCTCGTCCCAATATCACATTGGCCTTCATAAGTGTATCTTTCAGCAACTTCTTATTTATAATTTTCTTCAGCCAAAATAACTTTGACAAGGGGTTAACGTGACGGGCAATTGAATGCCATATGCCCAAGCTGTTGGCACTTGAAACACACTATTTATGTATTATCACGAAGTGTTTTAGGTGCTCCGAACCCTCTCCCAACACCACCTCTTCCCATATTAGGGTTTGGCATAGTTGGAAAATTCAGAGAAGTTTGGTTTCCACGCTCTATAGGTGGTATTCTAAAGGTTAAAACTTGTTGTTCCTATATTGAAATAAAGCCTTTTGTCACTCAGCTATTTCTCCAATGCCCATATTGACTATTTCCTCTGCTTTGAGGGCCAAAATATAGGCTTCAGACATCTTATAAGCATTTTTTAAGGCCAATTCATTATGAATGCATTGATTTAGCCCATTCAAGTAACGACTTATTTTTTTATCTTCAAACTCTTGTAAATTTTCCCTAGATGACAAAATATATAACTCTTCAGTATAATCACTTATTGACTTTTCACCTTGCTTGAGGTTTTGACACTTTTGGTACAAAGTTCGGGCTTAATTTACTGGTAAAAAATTTCGGCGCATCTTCGTCTTCATCTTTTCTCGCGAATTAATATTTTCATGGCCTTGTCGAATACGATCCTGTTGCAAATCATCCCACCAAACCAATGCATGGCCAGAAAATTTTGTGGCTACTAATTTTACTTTTTTGTGATCTGTAATATCTTTGTACTCAAACATTTTCTTTACTTTACTTAACCAATCAAGAAAATCATCTGCAAGCAATCGACCATGGAATTTTGGAATATCAATTTTTATTCCAGGTTTTCTTTCTCTTTCCAACAACCGAATAATTCGTTCATTGAATTCGTTATTAGTCGGGGCCACCCGAGGTTGATTATAAACAAGATGCATACATCTTTCATCTTTGTTTTCTTGAGCTCCAACGCCGATCTCCAGATTCCATCCATCCTGAAGCTGAGTGAACCTTTGCGCAAGCTCATCGACTTTCACAGCTACAGGCATGAATTGGTCTACTCTATCTGCTAGGGCTTGAACTAATCCAGTTAATACCTTTAATCCATCGAATGATGTCTCTTGTAATGCCATCAGAACCTTGCTCTGATACCAATTGATGCAGAGAGTCAATAAAACCATAAAATTGACAACAAAATGAATGAAGGTTAAGAGAAAAATATCATCTCTCAAAGGTCTGCAAGGGAATCCACCCCCATAACAATCTATTTCAAGTGACCAATTTTTATACAATTCATAGACTGATTTACAATAAAAAAAGATGTCCATTTAAATAAACTAAAATAAGATAACTAATAAAAAGCTTATCTTTACACCTATCCCTATTTTCTCTCTCTCATATCTACAGGCTTCTAGATAGCCACGTTTTCCCTCTTATGTTTTACCCAAAAAAGACCTCCCGAGTTGGTTATTGTTGATAAAGATAAACTCTATTCTAAATTTACCTTTATTCTAATTATATCCCTCTAACTAACACAATCGATATAAGATAAATACAATATAAACTTTAAAGTCGCACTACTAATTATCCCTACGTACTCCCTAAATAAAAAATAATTAAAATAATCCTAATAAATAACCTTAATAATTTATCTTTATTATGTCATTGCCATTTCTTTCCCTTTTGGGTTCTGCGACCCTTCTTTAGTCCAATCACGAATAGGCATGGTTGCATCAATTTCCCTCTAGGAATAAACAATATTTACGTGGTGTGTTCAACATCTTCTCTTATTGTTCTACTTCAGGAGAAGAAAGATATAAAAATTGATGAGAAATGTCATCAGCTGAACGATTGGCCACTGATTGACCCACAAAAATATTTTTTTTGCCTGTGTGTATTGGGTCCTCTTATGTCAATCCGCACGAGGTTTAGATGAAAAACAAATCACTGCATTGCAATGTAGACATAGGTGAAATGATCCTGTGTAACAATCCTAAAATTTCAAAAAAAAAAAAAGAAAAAAAAGAAGGAGAAAATATGCTTTTAAATAGGTGATGGTCTGTTTGAGTATGATGGTCCTTGGGGACCATCACTATTTTCAAAAACTTTTACTTGGTTTAAAACTTTTGCTGCTGCTTTTGTTTGCAGCTTTTACAGTTGCTGCTTGCAGCTGGCAACGTCCTTTAGCGGATGTGGTCTTCGTATGTTGAAAACAGACGCTTAACACGACACCTCAGGTATGAGGTAGAGCGTAATAAAATATTATAATAATACGTTATAAGAATTTAGATAGGGGATGTGAGCACTCCCACCCTAAAAAATTTTGAGATCTCTCTCTCTCTAGTCGAAACACAGTGAACTCCTCTCTCGAACCGAATTTTTTATCGGAAGCTCCCTCTCAAACATTTGTGGGTAAGTGACATCGTCCTTCTGAAAAATAGTCTATTTTTAATAAATAGTGATATTTCCGTCTAGGATCTTTATTTTATCAGTTTTGTGTGTAAGTGACTCATTGTCTCGAAAAATAATCCATTCTTTTCAAAAATAAAATGAAATAATTATTTCTACTTATTATCATGAATTTTAGGCGCGATAAATTTTATGCGCACGTGACCTCATTATCTTGAAAAATAATCTTTTTAATAAAAATTGTGATATTTTATCTATGTTAGAAATTTTGAATGCTGTAAATTAGAAAAATAAATTTATTTATTTTTCTTGTTTATTGTTAGAAATAAATGTGATATTTCTGCTTTTAGTAAAATTGTGATATTTCTTTCTACTGTTCTGAATATTTAGACATTGTAAAATTCATGTGCAAATGACTGCCTTATTATTTAAAAAAATTGACATTTTTGTAATTGATTATAGTATTGTTGTGAAATGTTTATTTGTGGATTGATATCCCATAAATTGTGATAATTCTGTATTCTTGAATTTTTACAAGAGTTTTTCTATACATATTAAATTGGCAATTATGCTATAATGTCTTTACAAACTGCTACCTTTCTAAATTTGAGCCCAAAATATTTGAGTAGTTATTTTAGAAATGTTATTGAAAGTTACTGTTATTAATGGTTTCAGTGAAATTCATATTAATGATTTCAATGATATATTGAGTACATGATACTGCTGCTTTCGAATGTTTAAAGAGATTTAGAAATAATTTAAGTATGCAAGTGGACTCATCCGGTTCGCCGGTGAGGTATAAGTGGACCTATCTGGGACACCGGTAGGGATTAAGTGGACTCATCCGGTACGCCGGTGAGGTATAAGTGGACCTGCAGGGATTAAGTGGACCTATCTGGGACGCCGATAGGGATTAAGTGGACCCATCAGGACGCTGATGGGGTATATAGGTGACCTACTTGGGACGTCGGTAGGGTATTTTGTGAAATCCTTTGAATTATGTACTACCGTTAAAAGTGTTATAAGCATTTCAATTACTCGGATTATACTTAATTATGCATTTATTGAAAGTGAAACTGTTGATACATTTCTGTTAATAGATCTCATTTTGGAAAATATTGATATCTTTCAATCATGATTATTTTTAGGATTATGATGATCACTTACTGAGTAGCCAAACTCATCAAACTATGGTAAACATTTTTCAGGATAACTGCGGATTCATTTTGAGTGCTAGTCAAGATCAACCTTGAAAGATACTGTTATTGTGCTAGCTTTCTTTATTTACTTTGTAAGACCTCGCCACTGTAAATTTGTCTTATCAATAGATGTATATATGTTTTGTCTGTCACATCTCAGGAATAACAGTATTGTAAATTCTTGGGGTGTGACAATTATGGTATCAGAGCAATAGGTTTAGATCCTTAGGAAATTTAAAAAGAATGTACTTAAAATCACATTTATTGTGTGTACAGACCGGGATAAAGTCAAGATCCAGAATAGCTGAAGCCAATATGGAAGGAATTCACAAAGCCTTGGAAAATATAGTTGCTCTAATGCAACATCAGATGGAAAACAACAATCCACCCAGGCAGTCAGTTACAGGAAATGATGGGAGTAATATCGAACAATTTAAGAAATTAAACCCACCTTCTTTTAAGGGTGCTGTAAACCCATTGGAAGCCGAGGGATGAATTATGCAATTGGAAAAAATATTCAAGGTTATGGAATGTCCTGATGATAGGAAGGTGGCCTTGGCAGTTTTTATGTTAGAAGGTGAGGCACAACACTGGTGGCGAATGGCAAAAGGAGCATTGGTCAAAGAAAATAAAACCTTGACTTGGGAAGTATTTCTAGAGGCATTTAATGAAAAATATTTCCCAGATTTTATTCGAGACCAAAAAGAAATGGAATTTCTAGAATTAATCCAAGGAAATAAGACAGTAGCATAGTACGAGGCCAAGTTTACTGAATTGGCCAGGTTTGCACCACATATGATTAACAATGAGGCAAGAAAGGTGAAGAAATTTGAAAGGGGTCTCAGGCTAGCTATTAAAAGCAGAATATCAGTCTTGAAATTAAGAACTTATGCTGAAATAGTGGATCGTGCCCAAATTGTCGAAAAAGATTTTAAAGATTACCAAAAGATGAAAAATCTGAACAGTCATGTTAGACCTACATCATCTAATCGACAACAGTTTGAAAGGCCAAACAAGAAGCCAAGGCCCTCGCCATTTCAAAACCCAATAGAACCATGTAGAAAATATGGGAAAAATCATGGATCAAGCCCTTGTTATTGGAATACCGGAGCCTGTTTTAAGTGTGAAAAATTGGGACACCAGATTAAATAATGTCCTAGCTTACAGACACAACAGCTTCAAAAGCAGGGAGAGATAACTCCAAAGCCTCAGATGAAGGGAAGAGTATTTGCGATTACCGAGCAAGACGCTCAGGCCTCAAAATCAGTGATCCAAGGTACTCTTACTATCTTCAAAAAAGTAGCTCATGTTTTGATTGATCCTGGATCTACTCATTCATTTGTGTCACAACACTTTGCATGCCACTTAAAGGTAGAATCAGAACAATTATAATACATTCTAGAGGTAGCCACACCGATGGGATATTCAATTAACACTAATATAATGTACAAATCATGTGTAATAAAGATAGAAGAAAAGGAACTATTGGTTGATTTAATACTCTTGGAAATTCAAGATTTTGATGTAATCTTAGGCATGGATTGGCTTTCTGCATACCATGCAAGTATTGATTGTTATAAGAAAATTGTTACCTTTAGTATTCCGAATCAACCAGTATTTTACTTCAATGGTGTCAAAGAAGACTCCCCATCATATTTAATCTCTTGTATTCGAGCTAATCGCCTCCTTCGAAAAGGGTGTCAAGGCTTTCTTGCCTATATCAAAGAAGATATGAAGGAATAAATAAATTTGGATACCACTCCGGTTATCCGAGAATTTCTCGACGTTTGTCCTGAAGAATTGCCAGGATTACCGCCGGACAGGGAAATTGAATTCTCCATTGAATTAGTGCCAGGGGTAGCACCAATTTCTAAGGCACCTTACAGAATGGCTCCTGCAGAACTTAAAGAACTGAAACAACAATTGGAAGAATTATTAGATAAAGGTTTTATCAGGCCCAGTGTGTCACCTTGGGGTGCTCCAGTACTGTTTGTCAAAAAGAGAGATGGGACTATGAGATTGTGTATTGATTATAGACAGTTGAACCAAGTGACAGTGAAAAATAAGTATCCATTACCTAGAATTGATGATTTATTTGATCAATTACAAGAATCACAAGTGTTTTCAAAAATTGATCTTAGATCTGGATACCATCAGCTTAAGATTAAAAGTGAAGATGTACTCAAGACAGCTTTCAGAACAAGGTATGACCATTATGAATTTTTAGTCATGCCTTTTGGATTAACCAATGCACCAGCTGCATTTATGGATTTGATGAATCAGATCTTTAAGCCCTTTTTGGATAAATTTATTGTGGTATTCATCGATGATATTTTAATTTATTCCAATAATCAGAAGGAACATGAGCAGCATGTAAGAATAGTATTGCAAATATTAAGAGAGAAAAAATTATATGCCAAACTTAATAAATGTGAATTTTGGCTTGAACAAGTGACATTTTTAGGACATATCATATCAAAAGAAGGTCTATCAGTTGATCCTTCAAAGGTTGAAGCCGTTGTTAATTGGAAACAACCAAGCAATGTGACTGAAGTTCAAAGCTTTTTGGGATTGGCATGATATTACAGAAAATTTGTAGAAGGATTTTCTCGAATCGCAACCCCATTGACTCGATTGACACAGAAAAATGTCAAATTTGAATGGACAAGTGAATGTGAGGAGAGTTTTCAAGAACTAAAAGTTCGATTACTTCAGCACCTATTTTAACTATTCCTGAGGGGAGTGAGGGATTTGTGATTTATAACACATAAAGGTTTGGGCCGTGTATTAATGCAATATGAGAAAGTAGTGGCATATGCATCCAGACAATTGAAAGAATATGAGAAAAAATATCCAATTCATGATTTGGAGCTAGCTGCAATAGTATTCGCTTTGAAAATATGGAGGCATTATCTATATGGTGAGCAATTCGTAATATACACGGATCATAAGAGTTTGAAATACCTTTTCTCTCAGAAGGATTTAAATATGCGGCAGATAAGATGGATGGATTTCTTAAAAGATTATGATTGTACAATCCATTATCATTCAAGAAAAGCTAACGTTGTGGCCGACGCTCTAAGTAGAAAATCTACGGGAGTCTTAGCTCATCTAATGATCCAAGAAATACAATTGTTAAAGGAAATTGGATTGGCATCCAACTCCGTCCATTAATGGTGTGGTAAGTATGATTGCCAATATTAAGGCGGAGCCCTAATTAATCCAACAGATTCGATTGGCACAAAAGAAAGACCCTCAGCTTATAACAATTATAGAAAAGGTGAAGCAAGGAAAGAGAGATGAATTCTCTATATGTAGTGAGGATTTGCTAAGATTCAAATGTCGGGTTTGTGTCCCGAATGATGAGAGTGTAAAGAAAGCTATCTTAGAAGAAGCACATCATTCTCGTTATACAATATATCCCGAAAGTATTAAAATGTATCAGGACCTGAAGAAAACCTTTTGGTGGAATAATATGAAAAAAGAGGTAGCACTATTTGTGTCTAAATGCCTAACATGCCAGCAAGTAAAAGCTGAACATCAAAGGCCCGCTGGGTTGTTGCAGCCTTTACGGGTGCCAGAATGGGTGCCAGAATGGAAGTGGGAGCACATCTATATGGATTTTGTCTCTGGCTTGCCTAGAACAAATTCAGGACATGATAGCATTTGGGTCAATGTGGACCGGTTAACCAAAGCTGCCCACTTTCTACCGATTCGCACGACGTACATTTTGGATCGACTGGCTCAGTTGTACATTAAGGAAATCGTGCGGTTGCATGGAGTTCCTGTCAGTATTGTATCGGACAGGGATACTCGGTTTACTTCTAAATTTTGGGCTAGACTACAGTCAGCCATGGGGACGAGACTCACCTTTAGTACTGCCTTTCACCCCCAAACTGATGGACAATCGGAGAGGACCATCCAAACCTTGGAAGATATGCTGAGGGCCTGTGTTATTGACCTTACAGGAAGCTGAGATGACCATTTACCCCTGATTGAGTTTGCTTATAATAATAGCTTCCAAGCCAGTATTCAGATGGCACTATATGAAGCCCTGTATAGAAGGAAATGCAGGTCACCCATATGTTGGGACGAGGTTGGTGAAAGAAAGCTTTTGGGGCAAAAAATTGTCCAGATAACCACAGATAAAATAGCATTAATTCGTGAAAGGCTCAGGACAGCTCAGTATAGGCAAAAGAGTTATGCCGATAATCGAAGGAGAAATCTTGAATTTGAGGAAGGTGATCATGTTTTCCTAAAAATCTCACCAATAAAAGGCATTATGAGATTCGACAAGAAAGGAAAGTTGAGCCCACGTTACATCGGACCATTTGAAATCCTGGAAAGAATCGGAGGTGTCGCTTATAGACTTGCCTTACCACCCGAATTGGCAAATGTCCATAATGTCTTTCATGTATCTTCACTACGAAAATATCAGCCCGACCCATCCCATATCTTAAAATATGAACCTTTACCGATCAGGAAGGACCTATCCTTCATTGAGCAGGCAATTTTGATACTGGATAGAAGGGTGCAAGTGTTGCGTAACAAGGAGATTCCTTTGGTCCGTGTATTATGACAGTACCATTCAAGAGAAGAGTCGACTTGGGAACGAGAAGACGAAATCAGAGAAAAATACCCCTATCTTTTTCAGTAATCAGGTACACAAATTTAAAGGACTAAATTTCTTTAAGGGGGGAAGAATGTAACAATCTTAAAATTTCAAAAAAAAAAAAAAAAAAAAAAAAAGGAGAAAATATGCTTTTAAATAGGTGATGGTCTGTTTGAGTATGATGGGCCTTGGGGACCATCACTATTTTCAAAAACTTTTACTTGGTTTAAAACTTTTGCTGCTGCTTTTGTTTGCAGCCTTTGCAGTTGCTGCTTGCAGCTGGCAACGTCCTTTAGCGGACATGGTTTTCGTATGTTGAAAACAAACGCTTAACGCGGCACCTCAAGTATGAAGTAGAGCGTAATAAAATATTATAATAATACGTTATAAGAATTTAGATAGGGGATGTGAGCACTCCCACCCTAAAAAATTTTGAGATCTCTCTTTCTCTGGTCGAAACACAGTGAACTCCTCTCTCGAACCGAATTTTTTATCGGAAGCTCCCTCTCAAACATTTGTGGGTAAGTGACATCGTCCTTCTGAAAAATAGTCTATTTTTAATAAATAGTGATATTTCCGTCTAGGATCTTTATTTTATCAGTTTTGTGTGTAAGTGACCTCATTGTCTCGAAAAATAATCCATTCTTTTTAAAAATAAAATGAAATAATTATTTCTACTTATTATCATGAATTTTAGGCGCGATAAATTTTACGCGCACGTGACCTCATTATCTTGAAAAATAATCTTTTTAATAAAAATTGTCATATTTTATCTATGTTAGAAATTTTGAATGCTGTAAATTAGAAAGATAAATTTATTTATTTTTCTTGTTTATTGTTAGAAATAAATGTGATATTTCTGCTTTTAGTAAAATTGTGATATTTCTTTCTACTGTTCTGAATATTTAGACATTGTAAAATTCATGTGCAAATGACTGCCTTATTATTTAAACAAATTGACATTTTTGCAATTGATTATAGTATTGTTGTGAAATGTTTATTTGTGGATTGATATCCCATAAATTGTGATAATTCCGTATTCTTGAATTTTTACAAGAGTTTTTCTATACATATTAAATTGGTAATTATGCTATAATGCCTTTACGAACTGCTACCTTTCTAAATTTGAGCCCAAAATATTTGATTGGTTATTTTAGAAATGTTTTTGAAAGTGACTGTTATTAATGGTTTCAGTGAAATTCATATTAATGATTTCAGTGATATATTGAGTACATGATACTGCTGCTTTCGAATGTTTAAAGAGATTTAGAAATAATTTAAGTATGCAAGTGGACTCATCCGGTTCGCCGGTGAGGTATAAGTGGACCTATCTGGGACGCCGGTAGGGATTAAGTGGACTCATCCGGTACGCCGGTGAGGTATAAGTGGACCTGCAGGGATTAAGTGGACCTATCTGAGACGCCGATAGGGATTAAGTGGACCCATCAGGACGCTGATGGGGTATATAGGTGACCTACTTGGGACGCCAGTAGGGTATTTTGTGAAATCCTTTGAATTATGTACTGCCGTTAAAAGTGTTATAAGCATTTCAATTACTCGGATTATACTTAATTATGCATTTATTGAAAGTGAAACTGTTGATACATTTCTGTTAATAGATCTCATTTGGAAAATATTGATATCTTTCAATCATGATTATTTTTATGATTATGATGATCACTTACTGAGTAGCCAAACTCATCAAACTATGGTAAACATTTTTCAGGATAACTGCGGATTCATTTTGAGTGCTAGTCAAGATCAACCTTGGAAGATACTGTTGTTGTGCTAGCTTTCTTTATTTACTTTGCAAGACCTCGCCACTGTAAATTTGTCCTATCAATAGATGTATATATGTTTTGTCTGTCACATCTCAGGAATAACAATATTGTAAATTCTTGGGGTGTGACATCCTGACTCGGTTTGATGTGTATGAGATATTACATTTGGCTGTGGATTGGCGAGCTCATTACATGCCGACCCATCCCTAATTATGGCGAATAAGAAAAATCCAACTAGGAGTGATACATAATGAAGATAATATGACTTCTACCAAGTACACCTGGCTGAAGAACAAATTTAGACAAATACCAATAATGCAACCGCAACACAAGTTGTAAGACACACCCGGGCGTACTTAGTATTCCTCACAAGTGTCACTATTTTCTCATACTCATCTCAGTCAATAATGCTCACAATATATCTGTAATTCTTTGAGAGTTTTGAGGCAATGGGCCTAAAGCATGATGTCGTGATCACAATATACATCGATAATAATGTCATTTGGTGTAATATTGGATTGGTCATGTACACGATCTCTAATATTTTCTGCCAATGGCTAGTGAATCCTCCCCATTGTTCCCCTGCAGATGTGCTCCTTTACCATGAAATTCACTTTGACGTATACCATGCTACTAACTCTTAAGCACCGCACTTGCCATGTACACCCATATGCCTTACACTTTGTCCAAACCCGTCCCTTTTTCACTTTTAACAAACTTCTAAACAAAATTATTGTTTATCACATATTTAACCAAATGATGACAACAATCATTTATATTATCAAAATATTGGCATGTTTCCCGGACAACCTCGTTACCATTTCCTATGTATGGGCTGCACGTAGAAATGTAAATAACCACTCGCGGAGAACAAATTTCCATGAGAAATTTAGATATTAGTTACAACTTTTTTCATTTTTTTTGAGAAAACAATGCTAGTTAATTATGTTTTAAAATTTTCAATAACAAAAATGAGTCATAAATTTAAAATGTATTTAAATTTCATAATTGAAAATAAAAGTTATTTAAACTGCTTTGCTTTGAAGTAAAGATGGAATTTACAAATTTTAAATTGAATATAGTGTAAATGATATTCATTAATCAAAGGCAATAAAGTAATGCAACCACAAATCCAACTTAAAAAAATAAAAATCTTTAAAAAATGAGAAATATCCAAAATGCAATCTAAATACATTGAAAATTTAGAATAAAATAAAATAAAATAAACTATAAATGCAACTAAGCACCAAAAGAAATATTAATTGAATGGTCAAATTACTTTGTAAATTATTAGAAGTGTTCAAATCATATAATTTACGCATTGCGTTTGAGTTTCACTAAATTTAAATTATAAGTATAGTAAAAAATGATAAAAAAGTCCCCATATTCAAGATTGGGACCCTGGAAAATCAAGGCCATTCTAGCAGTCGAGGCGCATTTGAGCCATCCGACAAAGCATGAAAATACTCCCATACTTGGAATAGTTTGGAATTAACATGTACCGAGAATTCACAAGAATAAAAAAAGAGCGTCACATTGCTAATCTTAAACAATTATAGAACTCTTATTATTTGTCAGTTTTATATTGCCAACCAATAGTATGGGGCATCTTTACCATTTAATTCAAACTATTTAACTAGGACTGACCCTTACTTAGGATCAAGGGTAATTTAATAATATTTGTAACTTTATTTCTTAAGAAGCTCCATAGTGAAACTAAACACCCAAAACCAAGATTCCGAATGTAAGTACAATGATTTGGCACCGTCGATAATTTTTGTGGGGATTTTATCAAAGTACATCTCACATTTTAACAATTTAACATCTTATATCAACTTCATAGATGAAAAATTGTTAAATTTTTATTTATATATTAATTTGATTATTTTTATTGATTTTCTATCCTTAAAAATACGAGGAAGGTTTCTATACTTCCTCCTACAACATAGAAGATCTATGCTTCCCCTACCATCCATCCATCCAATTTTGATCAAGTGACCCACTCACCGTTTGATTCTATATCTGACACCTCAAAGTATTTTATTTTTATTTTTTTAATACAGATTATATAAATATAAAATTTGGTACGTTCCATCTTCTCATTGGGGCGCAACTGTAAATTTTTTTTTTAAAAATTCACTAAAATATAATGACCAAAATACCTTTTAATTTTTTCAAGGGTATTTTTTATCATTTTATTTTATTGAGAATATTGTTTTTATATTTTTTGCAAGTATGAGTTTAACAGAGGATTGGACGTCCAAAATTTGGTGTCAAACTATTTTATATAAAAACAGTTAAAAATAAAATACTGTAGAGACGTGACATTGTTATTGGGGCAGCCCTCCATTCATCATGGACGATTGGATAAGGGGAAGCATATAAGTTTTATGTTGTAGGGAAAACATAAAAAGCTTGCCATAAAAATATTTTACATATTGAAACTCAACCTAACCGCATTTACCATTGCGTCACATAAAGATTTTACCCCAAGTTTCACCTAGTAACGGGTTGGGTTGACCCACCAACCCGACAGGTCGACCTGACTTGAGTTTGGATCCGGGTTCTATTTATGCACCCAATGGGGTCGAGTCTGAGTCTAGGCTGACCCAACCCAACCAAGCTCGAATAAGATGTACTATTTGTTTTATTGAAATAATATGGTATATTATATAATTTAATATTATTTTGTTATATTGGTTGTAATATGTAAGTAATTGTGACATCTTTTTACATAAATGGTCTCACTGGATACAATCCCAATTTTTAACCCCTTTAATCCATGTTTCCCTTTATTTTTAGGGTGCAGCTTGTATAGAGCCTAGGCTCTAAACAATTAAATTAGAGTCTATCTTCAAATAGTATTTAGAAATGTGGTTTCAATATTGGAAAACTTTGTTTTATTTATAAAGTTTAAAGATATAAAAATAATGTAAATGGACAGATCTATGAAAACTTGAAAATCTTGAAATTGATGATAAACAAATACATTACAAAATATATTATTTTCAAAACTTGAAATCTATTTTTTTCTCATGTCCATGCATATTGATGTTCAGATAATCAATTTGAGGATATTTAGGTATCAAAACAACTCTTTTAGTAAAATTTTTGATTTGGGCTCTAGAACTTCGGCTCAGTATAAACTTATCTTTTATTTTTGGTATAAGGTGATCACAATTGATCTTGATCATTTGACATGAAATTAGATGACTACATATCTAAATTCAAAGTTAAATTTTTTTTTTTTCAAATTTTGGGACACATCAAAGCAATTAGAGTTTAATCGGATGGTCGTACGTAATTGTTACCTCATTGTATCATAGAGAAAGGACTTATTCGTATAAAGTCCCACTGGTATTTTACCTCACGTAACTATAAAAGGGAAAGAACAGCTAAGTAACTAACTTACGATAGGGTTTTGGCGTGTGACTCTCGACTGCCTTTCCTCTGCAAACTAAACTCGGGCTTCTCACTTTTCTGCCACTTTCATACGAAAAAACAAGAAATAAATTGAGATTTAACAACAGGTATTCATCTTCCTGATTTCGTACTTCGTTTCACTGTTTATCGTCTGATGATTCTCATTCTCTGCTATTTCTTTTTATCTCGGATATTTTGCTCTATTTATGTACCAAACTTTGTGTTCGATTCCAGCTTTTGATCTCTGCTCTAGGTCGTATCGAAACCTAGTCCATGGTACCGTAGTTTATTTTGATAAGTTTCTGGATCCTTTATATATATATATATATATATATATATATATATATATATATATATATATATATATATATCATCAAGCATCATTTATTTTCTTCTCCGAAGCGATAGCAGATGCACTATGCAATTCACTGATCTTTACTATTTTTGTTTTTATTTTTATTTTTTCAAAGTTAGTGTTTAGGGCGCAATTTTTTATTTTTACAGATTGTAGTGTTTGTGATATGGGATTCGTCCGCAGTTATCATTGTAAAGTCTCCTATTTTATTCACACATTTGAGTTTCATGTGATAACCGATTGTGCTGATTCATTATGAGCTATATTTGCAATGCTCCAATAGGTCATTGGGGATTTTCACAAGCCCATTATCTTTTTATCAAGAAAGGACTATTTTAAAAAATGATGGCTCTAAATCTGTCTTTGAATCGAGAAAGTTTCGCGTAAGAGGGCAAATTTTTTAGTTTTTACCGGCTCATGATGATGTGCATGTATTGCTTTTTCGTCAGGAAATTTTTTTTAGCATAGTTCAGTAAAAGGACAGATTAGAGCTGGAGCAGTCTTAACATTTTTCTGTAGAGATCTTTTCGTTCTTATGCATGCTTGGTTTGTTGCATCGTTATCAATTTATTAATGTAACACTTAGTATAGTTTGATAGAGGTCATGGAGAGCTGAGGACGAGGAACACATAGTTCTGCCTTGTTCATAGCGACAACAATATTGGTCAAGTTCTTCCTAGTCTTGCAAACACATTTGCCTCCATAGTAAATATTTACAAGGATTATTAAGTTCTAATTTCAAATTACTATCCTTGTGCAAAAAACAAAAAGAAGCAAAAAAAAAAGACAAAGAAAAGAAGAGATCGTGGAGAGCTGAACTAGGTAAATGCAATATGACACTTGGGACATTTTAGTAAATTGGCTTAGTTTGTGAATATGTCAGTGAAGTAGTCCAGTATTTGTGCCCCTCTCTCTATCTATGTGCATCCATTTAAGATTTAGTGCACTTTCTCCCACTCATTTCAGCATGTTTTGAAAAACAAATTCTACATTCCTTTTGATTATCAAATTTCATATTAAAGTTCATTTGCATTAATTTTCTATAAGCAAAGGAAGTTGAAACGGTCTTCTGAAGCATTGAGCGCACAATAACCCAGATTCACCCAGATTTAAGGCTCATCTGCACCATCTATATTGAGAATGGATGGTGGATGTCCCACCTTGTGTACTTTCTCTCAGAGTTTAGAAATTTGTGACCTGGGCTCAGACAAGCCTGAGTCATTCAGACCTGGCAGGGTGTCTGGTCTGGATGAATAACCATAAGATTACGGCGAGCCATGAATTTTTATTGTATTTTTTACAGAGACTCAGCTAAGTTTGATCAATGGCTTGGTTGAGTCAGCCTCTGACTCAGGCTCGGGACCTAGCAAGTAAGAGCCCGAGTCTGGGAATGCCTACGGTCACTGCTCTCTCTTATTTTAGTTATCATGTATTTGTGCCGGCAAATATGCATTGCCTGCAAGTATGTTGCTTCACTCATTTCCTTTGCAAATTTTTAGCAGGAGATCACATTTTTAAACAAGTGGAGATATGTATTCATCGGGGGGTGGTAATCCATATGGGCAGCAGTCATATGGTGGGCAACAGCCATATGGGCAAAGTGTAAGTTTTTTTTACATTAAAACACATGATATTCCTATGCTTGATAAATTCTTATTTTATCAAAATTTTTCTCTACCTTAAAATGCTTTATTTATATGCCTGATAAACTCTGTTTTTTTTTTAAAAAAAGATAAACAAAAAACACGTGACATTTGGTATATGCATGTTATAGAAATTGTCCATGCTGTGTGTGGAGAATGGTTGCTTTCTGATGTGAAGAATGGTTGTGACTTGTTTGTGTTGTTTCTATACACAACAAATGACTTTGCCTTTCACTGCTTTCTGACCCATCTTCTGTAGTCTTCATCGCTTGGCTATTCTGGAACTGGTCGTTCATCTTTGTTGGGTGGCTCTCAAGAAGCTGAGACTGGTGTGTATAGAAGCCATCCATCTGGGACATTAGGTGCAGGTGAGTTTGGTGGGTCTTCTGCAGCTTCTGGTCGTTATGCTGGTCAGTATGAGGATTTGTATGGAACATCTATTCGCGGCAGTGGGCAACAGGTATACTTTTGTTTGGCTAAAATACAGTGAAATTGTATTTATGATCCTGTATTTATATATGCATATGCATTTGTTTAACTTTGTGAATTGATTACGTACACATGGGGTTGGGTGAAACTTAAGCGGTTAAGTGCTCTCTAGGCTTTTACTTTGACCTGATCCAATATTATGTTTCGGTTTAACAGTATTCCTCGATGAGTGGCAAGGGAATAAGTTCAGGTAATCGCGGTGGTGGATCTGGTTCAGGGTATGGTTCAGGTGACTTTGGATACAGCCAAAAAAGTGAACAATATTCAGGAGGAAAGATCTCCGATTATGCTTCCATGGACAGGGCACAGTATGGTGATGCTCATGGTGCTTACATGGGGAGGAGCTTGCCAAGTGAATCAAGCCGTCGTTATTCCGAAACTGTTGGCCTCAGTCGTCAACACCAGGTTCCTACTCCATTATTTGCAACTCATAAAATTAATCTCTGTTTGTTAATCAGGAATGGGCCCCTTTGGAGTCCTGCTCCATTCAATCTTGGTGTACGTGCCTTCTTGTTTGTTTTTTTCTTATTTTGCATAGCTTAATTTTTAGTTTGTATGCTAAATGGTCGTGCTATTTATTTCATGTATGTTGGATTGCTGCCACAGTCAGAGCTGCATGATCAGGTATTGGATTGTGCCTTGAATTGTGCTTTTATGATTTGATTTCATGTGGAATTGCATATTTGTCTAAACAGATTCCTTGGTCTTGTATATAGGTGCCGTTACTTCATCAACAACACTTGCTACCAGCTCAGCACATGCACTCTGGTTCTGATACCAGACAGAGTCTAGCATCTCCTGCCCTAGATGGGGGTGGCAGGTAAATATCACCCACTCAATCCCCATGAATGTTTGGTCGGAATAGCAACTGCAAAATAATGGTAGGTCAAAAGTTCAAAAACAAATTATGAGTACTGGTTATCATGTTTTTGTTGGTGGAGAGCATGTTCCCTAGTCCTGTGTGAGAGAGCTCAGGGTCACCAATATTTTTATATCTTAATGCACAAGGCTTATGGCCTGGATGGTGGCACATAAGAAGGATGGGCCTCAATTTCAACCCCCCCCCTATGGAGTGGAGTGATCTAGAGTGTGAGAGTGGTTGTCTAGAGAGAGAGAGAGAGAGTGAGAGTGTGGCCCGAACTCCCCTGCTGCATACGTATTACCTTGCTTCCAATACGTATTACCTTGACCCAAAAAAATATTGACATTTGAATCCTGTGTTTGGTTTTAAATGAAGATGATCTCACCATGAGTGTTCTGTCTTTGTTAGATACGTCTCCATTTCTTATAGCCTATAAAAGAGGATGATCTCAACATTCTCAGCCTTGTTGGGAAAATTTGTGTATCTTATTAGTTACTACACTGAGCACATATCCATTCTTGGCAGACCAACTGATTATCTTGCAGCGAGGAGCTCATATGGTTCAAGGATCGACGCCGATGCTCGCAATTTATCTAGTCTCGGTGGGTCCTACTCTGGACAACAACCATCATCAATGTTGGGGCCTGCTACCCGAAGAGACCTTGACGTTTACACACAAGGGCCTTCTAGTGCAGGTTATGGCGTGGGCTTGCCTCCTGGTCGTGATTACAGTGCGGGTAAGGGACTTGGTGTTGCGCCATCTATGGAGAGTGGCTACTCTAGTGCTATGCTTTCTCATCCTGTGCATTCAAGCATTGGGGAGCCTCGCATGGAAGACTGGAAGGATGATCGTGGTGCTTATCGTCGTGAACTTGAGCTTAGGGAAGAAGAACGGCGTAGGGAGCATGTGCGTGAGAGGGAGAAGGAACGGGAACGAGAAAGAGAAAGAGAAAGAGAAAGAGAGAGGGAAAGGGAAAGAGAGAGAGAAAGAGAAAGAGAAAGAGAAAGGGTACGGCTTTTGGAGCGTCGGAACAAGGAAAGGGAGCGGGAGCGGGAGCGCTCGCGTATTCGCGAACCTAGGCGGGATCGAACTCCTCCAAGAATCACTAGGGATGAGAGGCCTTTACGAAGGAGTACCCCACGTCGAGAGGCTTTGCATAGGTGGAACTTTGATTGCATTTTAGAGTCGTGTAGTTCTCTTAGTAGATTGCTGCTTCTTTTCTGTTGCAGCGTGCAGTGGTCCTAACTAATTTGTGCTCTATTGTTCTGAAGGCGTCACTCACCTGTTAAGGAAAAAAGGCGAGAATATGTCTGCAAGGTAATAGCTTATAAGAATTCACTATGTTCTCGTGATAGTGGACTATGTCAACTTGGAGAGACTGGAGTTCTTTAGGTCGTATCTTGTTTCTTATTATTTTTGAAATGCATTGGACATTTCGAACTTATTGGTTTGTCTGAACCCCTGCTGAATCTGTTCTCATGGAGAAACACATTTAGATCGATTGGGCTGAATGCTTCAGTAATGACATTTAGCAGATCTCTGAGGTGCGGGAGTTTATGGCTTCTTAGTGGCATTTGTCTTTTCCTTTGAACATCTTTGTACATATCATAATTATTACCTTTGGCTCTCTTTTTCTCTCTCCATAGATCGGCCTGCATGCTTCTCGTGTGCTCTTTGGTGATCCAGGTGTTGCTAGAGTTTATTTGAAAGTTACTTGAGTTTCAGGGTCTTGTTTCCACTCATTTTTTCAACTCTGGGACATTTCATATTTATGGGTTTTTTCTACCTTTCTTTCTCCCCATTGATTGACCTACTTACTTCCCCAGTGCTATTTGGCGATCCAGAAGTTGGAGTCTGTCTTAGGTTCTTCTCATTTTTTGGACATCTAGGGTATGTTATAGTTACCTCCTCCTCCTCCTTTCTCTCTCTCTCTCTCTCTCTCTCTCTCTCTCTCTCTCTCTCTCTCTCTCTCTCTCTCCACACACCAAGATTTCAATCCTTCGAAGAGTTTATAGCAATGAGAATGTTCCCCTCAAGGTCAAAGGATACACCTCTACTGAGTTTCTTGGATGGATCAACAGTGCCTGGTTCATGCTTCTGTCGTGCTATTTTGGCAAATCTTGGAATTCTATTAGATTAAACAATTTGTTCTAACAATTATGACAGCCTTTATGATATGCATCATCTGAGCTCTAAAGTCTATGTTTCTTACTGCTGTTGCTGGTTGAGTCAATGCAGTTAGACATTTTAGAATGTTCTTGTTCGAAAAGCAATCTCTGGACCATTAACATAGTAATTAAGTAGACTTGTCTCATTTGTCACAGATCTTTTGATCTCTACTTTGATTGCTATTTAGAAAATTCTTCTAGCATGTAATGTTTATAAAAAATGATTTGTGATGAACTACATCTGGTCTTTGCAGGTTCAGCCACATAGTTTGATAGAAGCAGAACGCGACTATCTATCCATAACGAAGCGATACGTGAAGCTGTCAATATCACCTGAGTTCTCCAAGGTGGGGGTTAGGGGGAATTTGGTTATTGTTGCAACCCAGTTCAGATAACAAAACACCCACCAATTGTACAAACTATGCTTACAACATGCTCACTATCTGTTGTGTTCTCTTTTGATTTATTTGCAGCTTGTCTTGAGCTGGCCAAGGAAGAACATGGGTATTTCATTGCATACTCCTGTCAGGTATTCTGTATTACTTGTGTGCACGTTTGGTTACGACTCTCAAGATTGCTGCCTGTGGATTCTATTTATGATTTGCCCATATTCCCAATCTCTATCCCCATATTCCAAGTTTCTATGATATTTGGAGTTTTCAGCTTCGGATATTGTGTATGGTTCTTTTACTTTATGAGTGGTTATAGATCTTGTTTAATTGGGCTATGAGATTTCTCTACAAAGTCACTCAATAATAGTCTGATGCTTCATTGCATGGGCAGTTTTGAGCATGACGTGGTTGAAGTCAATGTAACGGATGATAAAAAAGAACCATCTATAAAAGCAGTGGATATGGGGAAACTTGCAAGTGGAAGTACATTATGGAATGCTAAGGTAATGTCTCAGATTTTGAAATTATTTCATAGCTCTTTTCAGAAAAGAGGAATTTCTTGAAGTTACTGCATATTGAGATCGCTGTGGTGTTTCATGGGGTTGTTTCTTCTTACTACAGTTGACGGATCAATTGCGTCTTGAATGAGCGAATTGGTCCAAAGTTAGATTAGATGGTGTCTGGGCATAAACGTTCGAAGTGAAATTTAGGGAAGGCTAGAGAAACGCAATATACATTATGTGGCCACAAATAAAGTTACATCACCTTCACAAAATGGCTGACTACCTTCACAAAATGCATTGCTATAAAGCGTAAATAATGAAGATGATGTGCTTCTGGGGTGGCCATATAGTGTTGAAAGTGTATAAAATACGACTGTTTACTTTTGGCATATGGAAGTGACTATCATTATCAACATTCAAGGGGTTGGGGATGTGTCATTGACTAGGCACGAAGTCTACAAATAATTTCTTGAACTATGTGACACAACTGTAGATTGTCAGATTTCACAGATGGCTGAGAATGATTGTGACCTTTTTTTGCCTTCTTTTTCTCCCTTTAATGTTTTGTTTTGGGATAGAAGAATTTTGAGACAGAACAACAATGGGGGAAGTTTTGGAGTCTACATTTTGTACTTTTTATTTCTCTACAACTCCAAATTTTTGCGTTATTGTCCTTTTACTTCGAACTCTGTTTCAATTTGTTTAAATCTTTTAGTTGTCATGTAGAGTTTCTACTTGCCCACTTGCAGGTAGTTTTAATGAGCGGAATTGGCCCTGATGCACTGGCAGAGTTGTCCTCCGATAAAAGCTCTGATAACAGGATCTCACACTTCAATAATATCCTGAGGTTTGCTATTCTTAGAAAAGATCGTTGCTTTACAGCTGTTGGGGGACCATGGAATGGAACATTGGATGGTGGGGATCCATCAATGGATGATTCTGCTCTCATTCAAACAGCTCTAAGGTGAGTTCACTTCTTTTTTCATATATGACGTCCTTGTGGTAATCTATGTTTGTGGTTTAGTCTTCTCAACCTATTCTTACCGTACAGGCATACAATGGCAACAATCCAAATTGATTTGCATAATTGTCAGCATTGGAATCGTTTCCTGGAGGTATTCTCGGATCTTGTTTATGTTGATTACCTTAGTAGCCTGGCATCTGTCCTTGTAATTTGTTTTATGTACATGTGCATGTATCCTTTTTTGTTTTCCACAAATCTCCATACCCTTCAAATGCTGACATTGTATTAGGTGCAAAACTTTAACTAAATGCGCATCTGTTGATCTTGTAGTGTTTGTTGGATACTAGTCAACAAATAGAAAGAGAACCTGTATTGAAAAAATAATTTCTGTTACTGCTGAAGGAATTCTGTTTTTTCCTTTTTCTTTTTCCTGAGTTTTTTTTTGGGGTATGTTTGTTTTGTATATGTGATGCATTTAAGTGGCTGGCAAGCATCATATTTTCTATTTTCATTGTATAATTGCTTCTGCAGATACACTATGACAGAATTGGGAAGGATGGGTTCTTTAGCCACAAAGAAATTACTGTACTATTTCTTCCAGACCTTTCAGATTGTCTTCCTTCATTGGATGCTTGGAGAAGCTTATGGCTTGCTCGGCGGAAGGAAAAAATTGAGAGAGAACGCCTATTGGCTCTAAAGGAGGTTTGTGCTTTGAATTTGGACTTGCATATGTTTTCAATTTTTATAGAGCATACTTTAGTGATTTTCCTGAGATTTTTTCTGTTCTTTGGTGATTTTGCAGAAAAATAGAACTCCTGAGCTTTTTTCTTTTCTTTGGTGACTTTGCAGAAAAATAGACCTACTGAGAGAGACTCCAAGTCTGTGGAAAAAACTAAAAAGGAGGGTGCCGTTGAGGGTGAAAAAGATGTCAAATCCACTGAGGATGTTAAGATGGATATTGATACTGTGACGATTGCTAAGAATGATGACAAGAAACCTGAAGTTGGAGAAAAATCTGCGGAGGAGAAAGAAAAGGAAACAAATCCTGAAGAAAAACAGACTCTAAAAAAAGATGATGTGAAGAGTGAGGAAACCAACCAAATGGACAAGAAAGAACAAGCTGAAACTACTGATGCTCCAGCCACCGGGCCTGCAAGACCTGTGAAGAAAAAAATTATCAGAAGGGTACCAAAAGAAAAGGTCGCTGAGAAGAAAGAGAGTGCAGAGAACAATTTTGTTACACAAAATGAGAAACCAATAGAGGAGGTTGATGATAAAAAGGAGAAAATTGATATTGCGAAGCAGCAGGATGGAACTCCTGATGTACAGGCAAGTGAGACAAAGAATGCTTCAAAGAAGAGAGTCGTCAAGAAGGACCCCTTGACAAAGTTGGCAGAGAAGGAAGGCCAAAGTGGAGGTTCAGATGACAAGACAGCTGAGACCAAAGAAGAGAAACAGATGGATCCCATGGTCAAAATCGAACATGATGATGCTTTGAATGCACAGGGAATAGATGTTAAAAAAGAAAAGAAAAAAATCATCAAGAGGGTGTTTAAAAGGAAGGCTCCTGTGAAGGAAGAGAAGGTAGAGGATACGGATCAGGGTCAAGACCAAAGTAAAGATGAGGTAGAACACAAGGAAGATAAATTGGATAAGCAGGTAGTTACATTAACTAAAGTTGAGAAGAATGCAATGGGTAAGGAGGAATCTAAAATAAAGGCTTCTGAGAAGCATGAAGATCCAGGTGAGTGTGAAATGGAAAATGAAGAGAAAAATGGTAAGGATGAAAAGAAAGAACATATGGCAGATGAAAAGTTGAAGGAGGGGAAGAAAATTGAGAAGAAAAGTAAAGAGATGGATGCTGCAAAGAATGAAGACCTAAAGAAGGATTCTGAAGATAACAAGAAAGGGAGATCACAAGACGAGAAGGAGAAGAAAACCAAAGATACCAAAGATTCTACTGAAACTAAAGGAAAGGCATCTAAAGAGAAGGAGAAGGGAAAGCTGGATGAGCCTTCACAGCACTCGGGATTATTTCTTCGAACAAAATGGATCAAGGATGATTCTAAGGTAGGTTAAAAATAGTAAAAGTTTCATAAAAAATCTTAATTTTTGTTTCTTCATATATAGAATTAACATGTAACAGACATCCTCCTCATCTTCTGAAAACTTCTGTTTCAGCTTCGTTCTATTTCTATGTCACTTGATGGCCTTCTAGATTATAACGACAAGGATACTGAGGAGTCGACTTTTGAGGTCTGCACATTTTCTTGGTCTTTAACTTTTGCACATATCTTGGAAATCTATATGGCATTACTCCTCGCATATAAGTGACTGCTTCATGATTAATTAATATCAAGAAACCGATTTTGTGCTAATACTTCTTTCTCTGTTATCTATATATTTGGCAAACTTGTGATTAATGTTGTGCTGAACCCTTATGCATTATTACAAATGAAGCACAGTCGAATGCTTTCTTTGAACCTCAGTGAAGAATTATGTTTCAACATTTCCTCTCCTAAACACCTATGCTTATTTATGGAGTTCAAGGGGCATGTACTTGAATGCTCTGCATTGAAATTTTCTT
The DNA here is from genome assembly GCF_054954075.1 of Amborella trichopoda. Taxonomy (NCBI): domain Eukaryota; kingdom Viridiplantae; phylum Streptophyta; class Magnoliopsida; order Amborellales; family Amborellaceae; genus Amborella; species Amborella trichopoda. The sequence goes on from NC_142339.1 coordinate 59,548,833, forward strand.
TGAGTTACTGCTGCAGGACACTCGGTTTATAGGCGGCCTGTACTTTTTTTTTCTTTTGGGATGAAATTGGTACATGAAGCTGCTCAAAATTGGAAGTGATAACTTTATTTGGAAGAAATTATTTCTATCTGTTTCTTATGTATACACTTGGACGCACTACTTGCAGCTTTCGTTATTTGCAGAGGTATTCTATGAAATGCTCCAGTATCAAATGGGAATACGCCTTCTTACTTTTCTCGAGGTCAGTTGTTGTAGTTTATTTGTTTTCTTCTTCAGATTATTACTTTTCACCTCGAACAATATTTTTTAAATCCTCTTTCTTTTGGTTTTCTGGTCCATTTTGGTTTTCATGCATAGAAATTGCACCATATGGTCGTGATGAAAAGAAAGGAACAGAAAAGACATCGTAGTGAAAGTCTCGAAAAGGAGAGTGCGGAAAAGAAATCCTCAAGCAAGCGTACAAAGATCTGTAATGAGCCTCCAGCTGAAGGTGAATCTGCAAAATCTGAAACAGTGGGTGGATATGATTTGGGTTCTGAACAACCACCTGTTAAAGAGGCTGGTTATAGAGATGACAAAGATAAAGAAGCCACAATGGAGTGTAGTGAGGTTGAAGAGGACCCCGAGGAAGAGTTCGATGTTGATCATGAAATGAATGATGTTGATCTTAATAACTCAATTCAGGAGGCAAGTGTTTCACCGAGAAAATATATTGTTCTCGAATTTTTTTGTGACATGATATATTTGAAGTGTATTATGATAATCTAAAGTTTATATGGCTAATCTCATTTCGTTAGTCACTGCATTGGAATCCCAAAAGTGAAAATGTGTCCCTTGAGGTCTTTTGTGAGGATCTGTTTTTGACCCCTTGCATTCTGATGAGCCAATCCTCCCCCACTTGTAGTTGCTAAACCCCTTATTGACAATATTAACTTAGATATTCTCTTAATCTGTACTTTTAATGGTAACGTTGGTATCTACATTGTCATGAAGTGCCTAATCTGTCATTGACAAAGTTCTCTCTCCTATGGTGTTCCTTTAAGAACCTGAATATGGCAAATATTTGACATTTGTGTTTTCCTGTAGATTCTATTTTTCTCATGTAAATCGTTTCAAATGAACACGGTACCACATTATTGCATGAACCTCTTTGGTCATAAGGGATGCCAGGACAGGGGACAGCTCCAGAACTGTAACACTGTAGTCTTCTTCTATCTCGACCTCAAATTTGTGTCTCATCGACTCCCCACTTTCTGGAGTCCTTTCAAATTTGGGTTCTTAGATTATACTTTGTTCATGTGTTATATTTAAGTTCTTCGAACCCAATGTTGTGTTATATGTAAATTAGCTTCGGGCCACTTTCCTCCATGCTTTAATTCCTAATCCATAATATATGATTGTTTTGTTACTTTTTAGTCATCTCCTAAATGTCCTACTAATAATTGCCTTGGTGCCATTTTGTCTTCTGATGTGTTGGAAGGTTATGCTTTATCCTCTGGCCTTTTTCTTTAAAATGGTCTTGATTGTCCTTCTAGGGATATGATGGAATGCTACATTCATCAAATATCTAATTATCCAAATATCTCTAGTGCATTTGATTACTTTTTGGTGTCCCTCAATCTTTAGTGTATCCCTGGATATACTTATAAATGAACTCTCTCCTCAATTTCAACTCAAACTTAGTGATATCTTCACACCTGAAAGTCTATGAACTGGAATATCCTGCCAATAGTCGACCTCTTAACTGCCTCCCAAAACGGTTGTCAAATGTTGAGAGAGTGTTTAACCAAGCATCACCCCAACACTAATTTTAGGCTGGTGTTACATGGTGACACCTGATTGTGTGAACTCTTCCCAGATATGGAGTCTTAAAATCAACTTCAAGCTTAAACTCCAGACATATTGCATAAAAGCGTTACCACCGTGCAAACTGCTGATATGTGTCGGACACAAGTAACATATTGTGTACATATATTTTCGTTGATAAAATTAAGTGTATGGATGGATGTGTCAGGCCGTAACAGCCTTTGGGGCACAGAGGTAGACACCTTCTGCTTGTGCTGGACACCGACACTTGTGTTGGTATCTGTTTAACTCTGTTTCAAACTTCGTCTTGGATATTAGATCTAAATTGGTGTGATATTGCATGCAGGATGGAAGTGAGGGCAAAAATGATCAGGCGGTTGGAGAACCTGTTGACCAAAATGAAGATAAGAAGGCAAAAACACAAGAAGAAAATGAGGACAAAGGGGTCAAATCAGATGGCAAAACAGATGAAAGGAGTTTTGAGGATAAGAACAAAACTGATAAGAAGATGGATGCTCCCATTAAGGAACCAATTGTTGTAGATAGAGAACTATTGCAGGTATCTTCTTGCTGTCCACATATTTGTACACTATGGAAATTATCTCATGGTGATAGTACGGACTAGACAGGTCGGTCAGACTGGTCAAAACACCGACCAGGCTCTTTGCCTGTCCTGTATAGTCTCAAAACCTGTAGGTCCAGAAGCAGTGTTTAACTGGTCCAACCAGTTGGATCATTGGTTTGCTGGTTCTCGATAATCTTTTTAAAGCCCCTTCTATTCTGATCTTTTTCTCCTTTCAATTGTTTGGTTCATCTTTCCCGAGATCTTTTATTTTCTGAAGCCCATTTTTGGTGAGTTCTATTTATTTTTATTCTTCATCTGTGTCTTCCTGCGCTAGCGAACATATTAAGGCCTGCCCGTCAATTACAGGAGCACCAGGATACCTGCCAATCCTTAGAGATTTATTACCATTCGTGTTAGGTTTCTTGAGGAACTCTCTCTCTCTCTCTCTGAGGAACTCCCTCCCTCCCTCCACCCTCGCGCCCCTCCCCTCAACCCGCCCCCTCCCGGGAGTCTCTGGTTCCAATTGCAATCATTAATATCCTACCTGGATCTTTTTGCTTAGAGTAGCGTACCTCCACTGGAGCATACTGCCCATTAACACCCACTTGCAGAATATCTACTTATGGAGATTTTTTCTAGATTCACCAGATAAGTACTAGAAAAAAAAAGAAAAAAGAAAGAGAAAAGGATTTTGAGTACCTGGACACTTAGATATGTTTGTTAAAAAATTGGACAGCCTCTGTTCAATCTTAGGATATTATTATTTTTAGGCCATATAGAGTGCATATGACTCGATTATATTATTATTGTTATTTTGGTGTGATTGGTTGCTAGGTTGAGGAGGTTACATTCTAATCCTATGCGAGCATTTGGTTTTTGCTTTTACTATTATCCACAAATTTTCTTACTGTTGTAATATATTTTAATTTTATATATTTGATTTACAGTTTTTTATTTCTTGACTAATTTAGTTGAATTAACATTTCATGGATGTGCTCTTTTTTTTTAATGATTGGATTGGTTTGGACTGAACCAAACTCCCTGCTGGTTTCACCTTGTATTGGGCCTTGACAACACTGGTACACAATTCACTGCTGGGGCATTCACTGTATGTTTCTATGTTGGACAATGGAGAGTCCTAATGGTGGCAATCAGCCATGCAAGAATAACCTTCGCTGTCCATCATTAATAACAGACAGTGAATTCCCAGCTTTGCACTGGCTGTTTATGGTGTCCTCTCCTTTAAAAACATCCCTTGCTTTACGTTGTTTATATTTGTTGCTGAACCCTTTCCTGTCTTATTCTATTGAGCAGGCTTTCCGGTTTTTTGATCGAAATAGGGTGGGTTACATCAAGGTAAGATCGCCATGTGCCATTTAGCCCAGGTTTTTGTTTGTATTTGCCAAAATAATTGGTTCCATCTTATTTTTGCTTTGTTTACAGGTTGAAGATTTGCGCATGATCATTCATACCTTGGGGACGTTCCGTTCTAACAGGGATGTCAAGGTGGGCTTGGCCTTTTGTATCCCATCTTTTTATAGATTTAAAGTTATTGTTTCCTTCCAGTTCTTTCTTCTCTCCTTTGTATCCCATCCTTTTTTTCCAATTTAATATTCTGTTCCTTCCATTTTTTTTTTCTTCTAAATAGAGAACTCGCTTGAATAGAAGGTAATCACGGTATATGTGCGTGCAGGATCTAGTTCAAAGCGCACTGTTAGAGAGCAACACCGCAAGGGATAATCGGATTTTTTATGACAAGTTAGTAAGGCTGGGCAACCTCTGATTGAGTGCGTTGGGCACGAGACTTCTATGTTTCACCAGATCATGAGAAACGTTCAAGTCATCGAAAACCAGAGACCCATTGGGATTTAGGGTACCCAAACATGACTCTCGTACAATCAGCAAGACCATTCTTTTTATGTGTGCGATGTTTCTCAAATGCGAGGATTTTCATGGTATATCTTAGCAGAAAATGTGTTGTTATCGAATATTTTCATTTATTAATCCATTTTCTTTTCATAATAAGAGTGGGATGATGACCGCCGGTTCATTTTTTTATTCCTTTTTATTACAAAATGAAAGCTCACAAAAAAGGGCGCTACATGCAGTGCTTCAAAAAGTGCGGCTTGGTTGAATCTTTTATATATATATATATATATATATATATATATATATATATTTTGTATAAAAGATAAAAATTAGGTATTTAGGGTACATCATAATACAAATTATACTATATATTAGCATGTAGCACAAATTCTATAAGCAAATTCATAACTTATAAGCTGGATTATACTCTATATTCAATTAAAACTTAAAATTTACCAACCAACCAAATTATCAAACCAACTTACCAAATCAAACAAGTATTGCTGTACACCACCATGTGTTGAATTATAAAACTTGAAGATTCAAAGTTCAAAACTTCAATCCAAGTACAAAGTTTAATGATTATTCAACATTCATCATTCATCATCAGAAATTTTGGGTTAGCTGCATTTGTATTATATTCATCGGAGTCATCACCGTCTTCGACATATTGGTCGTTCTCCTTTGTCTTTTATGAATCTGCTTATTCTTCCTCATCTTCTTTCACCTTTGTTCTCCGTGCAGAAGATTTAGTGGCTCTAGGAAGGTCAGCTGATGTCCTTGAAGCATCCATGACTATGTCCAATGTCAATCCTTTATGCCCATCGACCTCATCATCATCAACTAACCACTCTATAGATCTCTCTTAGCAAACCTGTTCTTCAAGTATCGATTGCACTTGACATAGACTAGGTCAGTGAGCCTATTTGATTCAAGCCTGTTCATTTTTTTTGTATTAATCTAACAAAATCAAATGAAATTAATTAAAATCTAATATTTATGATTCATGTATTATTTATAAAATTATACAAATTACCCTTACAGCCTTACCCCTTCAAAAGTATTTCAATTGCGGTCACAACCGGATGCAGAAGTGGTTAGGTTTAAGATTCGAATGACTAATTTTTGTAAATTTGAAGAATTACACCCATGTTTGCTCTACCAATGGGTCGCAAAGATATAAAATAAAATCATAAGTAAATGATAGAATTACTTGATTACTTGAACTTAATGAACTTAATAATATTATTAATATCTGGATCAATTTTGGCCGTTGAACTCCCAAAAGACTTTAATGAGCACTTGTAATTTATCAGCTCATTACCGCATATAATATCCTGCATATTAGGATCAGATACTAGCACATCTACACACTTATTAAATCCATTTATAATTGTGTCATTTGTGTGTATATCATTGTCAACATAAAAAAAAAGCTTGGTTCAAATAATAACCAGCTGTATGCAATGATCGATGTCGCTGTCTATCTCACTTCTCTTCAATAATCTCCCAAACAGGCTTGTAGCCGGTTTCATCATTGAAATTTTGGACTATCTCTCTTTTGCATTTCTCCATAGCTTCATATATGTAGCCCATAAAAGGCTTGTCACTATCAATCAACCATGCGAATGACTTTGATAGGAGGAAAAAATACCTTAAACGCTTTTCACCCCTTGCCAAAAAGCTTTAGAAAGGATAATATCTCTCATCTTCTTCCCAACCTGATCTTTAGTCTACTTGCATGCCTTCTAGTCATCCGAGGTAAACATCTGCCTCAAGTGCACTCTCCTTGAATGTATGCTATCTAGGCATAAGTACCAGATCGCAAATCTTGTGACCCCAGGCTTCACAATCTCTTTCTTCTTTGTAAAACTACGCATCATGCTGAGGGTGAGATGGTTGATATAAATGAAATTTGTAATTAATTTGGCCTTCTTCACTGCACCTGATATCTTGGTTAAACTGCCAAGAGCTTTAAGCATGAGGTATATACAATATGCTACACATGATGTCCAAAAGGTTATAGGATAAACTATGCGTAACAAATTAGCTGCAACAATATTATGAGCAAGATTGTCTGTGACAGCCTGAACAACAAGATGCTCCCCAACCTCCTTGATTCCCTTCTCTATAACTTGAAATATGTAATGGGCACCATGGATCTGATAAGAGGTATTAATAGACTTCAAAAAAACAGTCCCTAAATGACAATTCATAAGCAAATTCATATTACTTCTTCTCTTCCTATCACTCCAAGCATCAGTCATAATAGAAACCCTATATTGAGCCCATGCATCATTCTTAACTTCTACAGGTTCCTTCGTGACACTCATCACTTTTTTAAAAAAAAGCTTTGAAAGCTCATATGGGATTAGGGGTTTCATCTCAGGGCCAAATTGGCTAATTGCCTCTACCGCGGCATAGAAGCTGCTTAACCGAGTTGTATTGAAATGAACATCCTGCTCATAAAACCATCTAGCAAGATAATAAGCAGCTCTATTTCTCTATTCCTTCTTGATTCTATTTTCAATGGTGGTTTGTTTCTTTATTTTCTCTCCTACAACCTCAAGGTCAGGTTGAGGTAAAAAACTATCTATAGGGTCTCTAACCCGAGGCTTTTTAGTCCCAGAACCAAAACCAAAAGCAATTACAACTCCCTTCCCCTTTCCCCTAATAATGGATTGTTCAACCTTTTGACATCCCTCTCCAATCATTTCCACATCACTATTATCATCATCATAATTAACTCGAACCCCAGACCTAATCTCTACTATAAAGGAAAATCTCTAATCTTTTTTCATTTTTACCATGCTAAAAAAATTGTTTATTTCCTCTTTAACAACAGTAGAACTCTTTTTACATGGGGCAACATCCCCCTGATACCGGCAAGATGTTTCTTGAACCGGTTTATGCTCCATTTTATATCTTTATCACAAAACTTGCATCTTATACAATTTTTATCATTAGGATCTAGGTTGTAGTTATATTTCCAACCAGGATCACCAATCCTATTAGATCCCGAAGAAGACATCTAAAAAATAATGCAATTTACTAAACCAATGAAAAAAATCACTTACTTTGAGTTTGATTGCTCAATCTTCAAACTTCCACCTCAAAGATGTTTTAGAAACTCAAAATGTTCTACAAAACCCCTAAATAGATTTGCAAAACATCAAAAATTAAATCTAATATCAATGGATGATGTTTTGATCAATTTTTGTTAACTTTGAGAAACCCTTCGATCTTAAAGAATTCACTAAAAACTAGTTTTTTGGGGCTTTTTTTCTCTAAAAAGGGCTCCAATAAGTTTTAGGTTTCAAATGAACTTAAAACCCAAATTTTTGGCTCTTTAGTATAAAAAAAATAGACAAAAAATGTCTCCACCGAAACCCATTTTTGCCTCTGGGCGGGGCGCAAGCCCTCGGCGGCCGCTCAAAGCTGGGCGCTAGGCTAGGCAAGTTCCATACCGCTTAGGCGGCTGCCCAGTTTGGCCGCATAGGCCTGGGCGATGCGCCAGGCCTCTTTGACCGGCAGCCACCTAGGCGCTAGGTAATCCGCTTTTTGAATGACTGGCTGCATGCAATGATTCATCACGAGATGTAAAGAGCTATTTATTTCATTATGAGTAGTTGGGAGGCATGTGAACCTTTAACGGATTGTCTACAAAAAGACTATTTATCTTGTATATATGGAGGTCACAATTATTCTTACTCATTAGATGTCAAATTTGATGGTGCGGGGCGAGTCACGAAATTTGAAAATTTATTTTTTAGAACTTTATGTTTATTCAATGACATTCTTACCACCACTTATTTTAAAATTTAAGAGATAAAAATGATTATAACGGTCTAGACAATCCCATAAAGTATATCCAACCATCATGACAAGTGAAACGATGATGACGCCTAGGAGCCATGTTTCCTCATGTAAAGATAACATGAACACACCGGTGTGCCATGTAGAATGCTCTCTTCTCACATGACTCTCCATCACAACATTAAAAATGCAAAAATTAATAAAGAGCTGTTTATTTCATTCTGAATTTATGAAAATTAACTTGAATGTGCTCCTTTTCTCTTCGGGAGTAGTAAGAGTTAAACAAGAGGCATGATTGCATTCCAACCTCTAATCAAAAACGTCATGGAACTGGGCGTCATGGAAGCTGGGAACCCAAATGGGTCATGTTTTAAGGGATGAGCAATTGTTTCATGGGGGCTGGACCGGTATAAAGCATCCATCATAAAAACGGACGTAAATAGGTACTCCATCTAAATATAATTGTAACTAATGGTTCAAATATTTTTAATATAATTATTATTTTTAGTTTTTAAAATTTATTTATATTCATGATTCCCATGTTAAGTATTATATACTCTCTAATCAAATTATATTAAAAATATATATTTATTGCCAAGCTCACATTTGTACATGTGTGATCTTGGCCGCATGCTAACTGCATCTTTGAGGTATTGTTTACTAAAAAATTATTTACCTTTTGTATAAAGAGGTCACAATCATTCATGTCTCTTAGATTTCAAAATGGGTGGTTGTAAGAGTGTTATTGTTTAGACATGAAGTTCTAAAAAAAAAAAAGAATTATCAAACTCACTGATTCACCTCAAGCCATCCAACTTGACATCTAATGAATGAGTATAACTCTGGCTTTGTACAAAAGATAAATGATCTCTTTGTAGATAATCTCATATTTTCCCCTATATATTTTTTTCTCGGAGAAATGATTCCTTTATACGTCATTGCATGTGATGAATTCGTTTAACTTACTAGATGAGAACATAATTGAAAAAATATCTCGGTACCCGTTATTTTTAAGTTTCATTTTTTAATAAACCAAGGTTTTAAAACCTATCTTCTAACTTCCTAACTAACTTCACCCACTTTAAATCTATTTTAGTACAAACAAATATGCAAAAGACATGTTCTTTAAACCATATCTTTTCTCTCTCTCTTCATATTCTCCAAACTTCTCTTATTTTTGTTCATTCTGTCTCCCCATGACTACAATGGAGGAACTATCGGCTGCTCATACAATAACAACTTCCTAGAAGTGAAATGTTTTATGTTTTTTGTTTAAAAGGATTGAAAAATTTTAGATTTATCTACTTTTTTACATTTTTCTTCTCTCTCTACCTATTACAGTCACCCCCTGTTCCTCTTCTTTTTCTGGGTTATATTGCTTCTCTCTCTAGGTTTTGAACCCCTCCCTCCCTTTCCCCCTCTCTCTCTCTAGTTTTCTAGTTAAAACGTTCTCGGTTAATGGGGGACTGTGACGAAGAGAACAGCTTAGAAAGCATGGCCTCCACCTTTGAAACTTTCATGGTGGGTTTTGTCATCCTCCACCTTTGAAGCTTTCATGGTGGGTTTTGTCATAGTTAACATAGTGGGCCAGAAACATTACACGGGCACTATTAACGAGGTCGAAATGGTGGGTTTAGTGAGAGAACCCCTCAACCCATATGACCCAAACGCTTTTAAAGTCCTCAACATGAGTGGACAACAGGTGGGTTACATAGAGAGGGACTCTGCAAAAGTTCTCTCTCCTCTCATCGATGAATCTTTTATCACCGTTGAAAGCCCCAATCACATGCCTAAGCCTCTAGCATTTTCCCCTGAAACTAACTCTTCTAGCCCCAAAACTCCAAACCTGGAAAACGCATAGCTGCACTTTAGGGAGAGAGAAACCCATGGAGAGAGAGAGTGGATTTAGAAAAGGAGGTATTTTTTAATTTGTTTGGGCAAAAGATATAAAGTAAATATAAATAAAATGGATTTAAAAGAGTTAGAAGATATAAAAAATAAAATTTGTATATTGTCATATAGGTTTTAAAACTCTACGTCTACATAGAAATGAAACCTAAAAATAAGATCTACATAATTTCATTTGAACTAAGAAAGAGGTTATCAGAGAGGTTATCGTTCTTGATCATTAAACAAGAGAAAAATGACCAAGAGAAACGATTTCCTTACCAATCATTAAACAAGATATGGATAATCTCATTCCGCAGCAAGTATCTTATTAAAACATGATTTTTTTCAAAAAATCTCTAATTTTTTGATATCCTATTAGTACTTCGACCTTTTCAAAAGATCTTCAAAAATTATAACTTTTAATGAAAACGATAGAAACTTCCATTCCCTTAGTACTTTGGTTTTTTTTTCAAAAAGCTTTTCAAGAAAATTTCTTCCTCCAACTTAAAAATTCCATTCCTAGTAAATTAAGAATCTTGATTTAACAAAAGACTGAATAAAAAATTTTATTACCCCAAAAACTAATCTATAAAAACAACCCTATATCTTAAATAAGGGAAAGAGGTAAATTAACCCAATAAAAAATCTTATTCTCTAAATCCATGAAATCATAAAATAAGAGGAAGAGGTAAATTAACCTACTGAAAAATCGTATTCTTCTCTAAATCCATGAAATCATTAAAAAGAGAAAGATGGAGATTTAGTAACTATTAAAGATTTAGACAGCTAGGAATTTAGATTGAAATTAAAATATTTAGATTTTACTTATGCATTTAGTCGCCTTCTCTGTATACAGAAGTTTCAAATTTTCAAATTTTTGTGTACAAATACCATTTTGGGGATGGACCATTGTTTCATATTTTTGAGTTTGGGTTTTGGTGTTTTAGTTAACTATAATCCAGCATTTTTTTTATTTTTTATTTTCGAACAAGGATCCCATACCTTGTTTTACAGTTCATACTATTTGCTAATATAGTTATTTTTTGGGATAAATTATTAATGTAGTTCTTGTGTTTACTGTTATTGTTTTGTTATTGTTTCATTATATGGTCCCAATAAATTGTATTTTATGTTGTCACAATAAAGTAGGCAATATTGTTGCTGTATATATTGCATATTTAGACAAGTCAATAAAAAATTTCAAATCATAATATTATATCATTTTTATATATCTAAATTTCCACACTTTTTTTGAGCCAAATCCAAAATATTCTCAATTCTTTAGCTTTACCTAATTTTTGACAATTTGTATTTTAACCTGATTTTTTGCCTCCGATTTCTCAGATCAAAACCAATCTATTACCGATATTTTACTTTTCTGATATATTTCCATTCCCCAATTTTGCTAACTATGCTCATTCCAACGATCTGACCAATTCCGAACCACTGAAAATCGAGAGAGAGAGAGGAGGGAGGTAGGAGAACCGCAAAATCCAATAATAATGATGATAAAACAAGGGTGAGGTAGGAAACTGCGAATCCAAGTAGTTAAGTAAACTAAGATGCTTTCATTTATGTATTACTGTCTCAAGTCAACACACAGGTAACAAGAACAAGAAAAAGCAATAAAAACAAAAGAAATGGAAAAGAAGAGATCCCTACTCTCCACCAATATTCAGGTACTATTCATAGTATTTGAGTGCACATACGCATTGACATTTGAGAATTGGGGAGCAACCAATCTCTTCTCAGAACCCATGGATCTTTATGTTATCCTTCTTCACAATACCAGCCTGCCAAAACACCAGATAATTATATAAACTCCAAAAAGTCCAGAAAAAATAATCTTGCTTGTTCCGACCATATTGCACTATGTATCATTTGATAACCTAAAAAATATCTCCGGCTTGCAGTACCAATTGGATTTTCAATGGAGGAATTACGAGGATATTTAGAAATAGAAAAAAAGAAAAAGAAAACGGAGCAGAACAACACATGCATGCATAGCAATAAAATGAACAAAGAAAACACAGGACCACTCCATGGGGAGAGGATCATAGGGGCTTCCAATATAAAACTGGAAGAAAAACAGAGAGTAAGGCATTCTTGGTTACCTGAACAAGAAAGTTGGATACATTCTTCCTCTGGTCCCCTTGCAATTGTATCACCTGCATTTAGCAAGAAAATTACACAGTTTAGGAGGGAGGGGAGGAGAGAGAGAGTGTAATCTCTCTCTGAAATATGGAACATTTTTCTGACCTGGCCTAGCTCTTTGTCCTGGACCACAGTGCCATTGCAACAGAATTCCTTCTTAAAGTCTTTGAGAATCTTATTGTAATTGAACTCTTTCTTCACTCCCTGCACTGTGGTCAGGCACTTGCGTCCATTCCGCTGCTGAACACGAACATGAACATAGTCCTTTGTGCCTGCTCCTGAATCTTCCCCCAATGCATCAGCGAAAGGATCTGTATATAATCCACAAATACCAAAAAACCAATTGTTACAAGGACATGGATGCAGGAATCAGTGTTCGAATTGAATCTGACTAACCTACCAATGTTTTGCCAAGTCCAATATGACACATCTGTACATACATACATGCCTATACATTTTTGTATATAAAGATCAATGTGGCCTTTTTAATTGTAAAGTCTTAACTTAAATAAATGGAATATGCTAGTCAAAATAAAAGAACATGGCAAGATCATAGAAACGGAGGCCCAATTGTTTGGATACACATCTTGCAACTCCGACATGTGTATCTTGTTTCGCCAATGTAGGCCCATGATACTTATAAAAAACAAAAAAAAAGGAAAATTTGCAGAGAGACATATATCACATGTATTCCAAGTCCATTTGCACCTCGTGTCGACACGCGTGTCAAAAACATTGGTGCATAGGATTCTCCTCAACACAGACACGCATGTCGCCGTCACATGGAAAAAACCAATATCAATGAGAGCTAGAGAATAGACTTACAGAAATGCATAGAGATGTGGAGAAGACTTACCGAATACGCCTGGAACCTGGATGTCTAGATCTGACATGAAACTGAGTGATAAGAGATACGAGGAGAGAGGGATACAAGGACTGATGGCTTCGCCTAGCTTCCCTTGTTGCACTGGAACTGCATAGATGAATGACCAATCAAGAAACTGTTGGTCTAGTGGACCATTCAAGATTTGTTCCCAAGATAAGAGTTTCCTCCATGATTTAATAATGCAAAGGCATTCACTCATTATTCAACCAAATACACTTAAAACAGCCAATCAAAAAAACAAGAAAAAAAGTTACAAAATAGATTGAGACGATCCAGGTCAAAGATGATCTCCTGGATTTAAAATATTAATAATTAAAAACCATTTTCATCAATTCCACTAAAAAAGAAATGATTTCGAGCTCAAATAACGCTCCTCAATTTCCTATCAAATACAAACTCTGAACCAAAAATTTGAAGGATAGAAGATCCAGGTTCTTAAGAACCCAAAAGCTATTTGACTCAGCGTTATTTAAAGCTTGAGTCAGAGACTACATTAAAATTTTCAGATAAAACGATTCCCCTAACTAATTTTTCTCGAGGTTCTGAAATACCTAATTTCGCGGTGGACCTAGATGTATAATCTTTTTCAAAATTTAAAACCAACAAAAGCAACAATTAGTTCAAGAACATATCAAGACAAAAAAAAGATGCAGAATCAAGGCATCGCAATAATATATTGCTTATCAAAATTGCCATTTTCAACAAAGCAATAATAAAGCTTATCTTTTGCATGAAGATGAATCATACCCTTAACAAATCCTCTGAAGAGCCTTGTAAAGCAAGAAAAACACACCCATAAATCAACTTATGGTCCTATTCAAAGTTCTAAGAAGCTATTTAGTATAAAATTATTTGGTTTTCACTATTCATGAATTTCTCAGGAACTCCAAAAATACCCCATCCTATTCACCTTTTCCAAGTGTCATTATCTTTCAAGCATCTCTTGAAACACGGATTGGGAATCGCCCCATAAATCCCCACCCCGTATACCCCAATTTTAATTTTTACTTTATTTTTAGGTTTGAATTTATTTTTCTGGATCGCTAATTCAGAGCCATCTGGATTGTCGATCCAGCGATCCAACACGAACATGTGGGGTGTATCATCCACCTCAACAATCTGGGTTTTAACCTGCTTCAAACCATCCTTCTCAATTTACCAAAGACTAAAATCATGTGGCTCAATTAACTATATTCCGTTAAGCCTGATTGAATCTCTTAATGAATGTATTCTGATTACAGGGGAAAAAAAAACATACGTGATCTTAAAATTTAACCAAAAACAAACCCATATATGTGATCTTGAATCAGTCATCTAATACCCAACCTAGATATCTAATAAAAAAATCGCATCAAATACAACAACAAAAAAAAGAAAAGAAGAATCCTGAGTTTCACTCTCAGATTGGAATGCATGAAGCACTCTTCAGAAAACCAGGATAAAATAATACCAACCAAATTCAAAGATCACAACACCTAAATCATCCCCAACATAAGTCCGAGCAAAGTCACGATTTTATTCACAAAAAATAATCCAAAAAAAAAAAAACCAATGAATAACCCTAAACAATACAAAGAAAAGATGCATATTCGACCGAAAATAAAAAAAGAAATGTAAGAAAAAAGAAAAATTCTTGTTACCTCAAATTTCAGGGGGAAAGAGAACGCAACCACCAACCGCCTGAGAAAAAGGAAAATCAGAGGGTCTTATGAGGAATAGAATAATATATTTATAGATGTAGAGGTATCTGATCCGCTGCCACGTGTCAAATTAAAGCGGTGTACGCCGTTGATCCATGGATGAGATCGAATTTCAAGAACGCGCGCCTCCGTACTTGACCTCACTTTTTTGCGGGGTATTTATGTCTTTTCGGCAGTTTGGTGGTGCCGCTTTACCCGAAATGTCAGGGGAATTTCGGTTTCGGCCTTCTGTCGGAGTAAGAGAAATATCCGCGGGACGAAACACCGACTTGGTAGAAATTTTTTCAATTTTAAAATTTTCGGCCTTTCTCTGCATTTTTCCCTCTTAGGATCGGCAGCGGGTCGGGAACGTACGGATGGACCTGAAAGAAAAAATTCGGACCTGGACCCGACCCAAACATAAACCAAATTTATATTTAAATATTCTAAATGTTATGTTAAATATATAGCATATATTATTTAAATATTATAATTAAAAATATATTAATTATATTTATTTAATATTAATTAAATATTATTTATATAATAACACTATTCGAATCGGATCCACATAGACCGAGACCATACCCAATATGTGAGGTCCGGTTCTTGAACACATATCCAGACTAGGGTCGGGTCTACCCCGGGTTGGAGCCGGGTCGATTACCACGCCTATTGCCTCATTCCAAGACAATGAACCGAAAACCTCAACGATTCTGTAGCACACTGAACATAATTGAACGACGACACTTGCATTAGCTATATTGGTGCTTCCACTTTAATCACATGCACTGAACTCAATGTGCAACCCATTAAGTACAAAACAACCTTTCCCCGTGTGCTTTATAAATGTAGCAAAAGGTAATAATTGCTTCAATTAATTGAGGTGAGTTCCTACCATGGTCCAAGCAATTCCACCAAGATCCAATATGCATTTGTTCAAAAATAATGTGTGAGATGAAAATGCCTTTTATCATTTAGGGGAAGAGATTTGACCGGAACAATATCCACCCTCCCTCATTTTGGGAGCTTTAGGTATGTGTTTCGTGCTAAAATTATTTGGTCCGATAGAAGAATAGAGTAAAAGAAATTAGGGAAAAAGAATATAAAATGATCTTAAACTTTCCCTTAACCCGTCCCAAGCTTAAGTAAAAAGATTGGATAGGCAACCAATGAAATTTTTTGTCAAAACTTCTCACAATTCCATAATAGAAATTATTATTTTTGAAAAGATAATATAAAATTGTTTTTGGGAGACAAAATGTAGTGATTGTTGTCGTCCTTTGTAAGAATGAAAAATGATTTGGTCTTAGTATTTGCTCAGCCCGATTTCGGTAAATTGCATTGTTATCCTCATCGTTATTATCATCAAAATAAACATATTTTTTTTAAAAAGAAAAAATTATCTTGAGTTCTTAGAGGGCCAGTTTCAGCTACTAGTGAAATGGACATGTGCTTATCAAATACAAAAGAGAGCCCCTTTTCACTGTTTTATTTTTGTTTTTTTTTCTCATGGGCTTCTACGTCGGGACTAAGGGTATATCTACAGAAAAGTTTGGGGCAATGTCCCTAAGGCCCCCAAAAATGGAGAAGGGCGGACCAATGTTGCAGTTTCCATAAGGCCCGACAAAATATTTTCCTGGCTTTGACATTCTTGTTTACTCAAAACATATTGTTCACTGCACAACATAGACTGGGATTGCTAGTTTAAACTACTTAATTTTCCAACAGATCAATCCATAAAGTCATTAGTACATCATCAAATAGATGAGAACCATCCTATCTTCTCAAAGGATTTAGGCTTTATGCACATATAGCTCAAAACTTAAAGGTGTAAGGTGCACTTTAACACTATGCTGAAAACGCAATTTTGGTGTCGCAAAGCCTTGCGATGATATGCAAATCTATTGTTGTCCCCAACTATAAAATTTAAATTTTCCGAAATGGTGACAATGAAGTAAATCTATAAACAACTTTAAAATCTTGAAAATGGGTGGGGGTCCGGGCAATGTGTTTGAAGATGAATTATTTTTAGGGCTAAAAATTCCTTTTTTTTTATGTCTGAATCTTGAGGTTGAGACGAACGATTTGAAGGTTTTCCAGCATAGGGACAACCTTCTCTAGTAGGTTTTTTAATTGCATATTACTCGTACAGTATAAGGTTGACACCTTTTATGAAGCTTTTCCAAACTTAAAACCCAGAGCAAATGAAAATCACCCTTCTTTTTACCTATATTTAGAAGATTCAATGAGGGTTCTCAAAACCATTGCAACCATAGTTTTGCAAAATGAAAATGAATTGACGAATGGTCACAAATAAATGGCCTCTTTTCTTTTTTCAAATGTAAACACAAATAAATAGCCTCACAAGGGACAAAGTCTGACTTTTATATACCTAGTTAAAGAGGGAAAACCTTATGAGAGATAAGTTATTCATTGAACATTGAATTGAAGAAGGGTGCAATTTGTATAAGGCCAAGGCTCTAAACAATTAAAGTAAAGCGGACCTTCAAATAGTGTTAAGAAATATGGTTTCAATATTAGAAATCTTTGAGATAGCTTTAAAATATATTTTCACTTCTAATTATAAAATTTAAAGCTTAAAAAATAGTGTAGATCGAGCAAGTCTATGAAACCTTGGAAAATTGATTGTCGAAAAATGTATTACAAGTTGCACTATTTTCAACACTTGAAATCTATTTTTTCTTCATGTCCATACACTTAAGGTCGAAATGATCAATTTGAGGATATTTGGGTATCAAAAAAACCTCTTCTAGTGAAATTTTTGAGGTGTGCCCGAATTTGATTGTTTAGAACCTCGCATTTATATAAACTTTTCACAAATTAATGGCCTCTTTTCTATCTTTCTTTTTTCTCATGCAAACACATAAATAGCCTCACAAGGCACAAAGTCCTACTTCTATCTAGCTGGTTAAAGAGAGAAAACCTTAAGAGAGAGAGAGAGAGAGAGAGAGAGAGAGAGAGAGAGCTTATTCATTGAAAATTTAATTGAAGAATGGCCACAAATAAATGTCCTCGCTTTTCTTTTTCTTTTTGTTCTAATATAGACACAAATAAATAGCCTAACAAGGCACAGAGTCCTACTTCGATCTACCTGGTTAAGGAGAGAACCTCATTTGCTTAAACCATGGTAGCTGAAATTTCAAATTCCCAGCGTGGTAAATAACTCACTCTTAACTCTCAATCACCCAACTTCACCTTCTTTTCACTCTCATCACACAAGCTGAGCTCTAGAAGTGCTCTCATGGCTTGCTTCTTCTTCATTATCTTCCCATACAATCCCCTGCATACTCTCACTCCTTTCTCTCCCCCTACCTTCTTCAACTCCTCTTTAGCCATCCTCAAAACTCTCTCATCCCCAAAAATCATTATTGCATCATCAACCAGGCTTTGAGGTGAAGGAATTATCCTACCCCACTTTCTCATCAACCTCTCTGACTCTAAAACCCTCCAATAAACCTCCCAAAAACTAGCCCTAAAAAACCATCTCTCTCTCTTCCCCCACCCTTTCTCTCTCCTCCCCTTCAAAATCAGCTCCTCCACTTTGACCACCACCTCACCGGGATCTAACCCACTCTCATATTCTCTCTCTAACTCTAACATCTCATCGATGCAACCCTCCTCGATCCTGCATCGATCACACTCACAGAGAAAGCCCCAATTCTTGCAGAACTCTCTTCGCTTTGTTAATGGCAAAAGCACATCAAAATAGCTGAATCTCACCTCTTCCCCTGCTCTGATCTCCCTCGAGGCATGAACAAGCATTCGGTCCCCTATATGAACCCTCCTTGCATTGGGGTTGCAGGAATGGTTGATAAAAGAGGCCAATATCCATAACCCAACTCCATAACTGTCCTCACCTAGCCTTCCAAGCTTTTTTACAGATAACCCATCTTCTGTCAGGGAATTCACATCCAGTATCTTCATGATTCTATCCATGTCTATGCTTGTTTCTTGCTCAACATGAAGTGGGTTTTCGGAATCAGGCCTAAAGAGCTCCATATCAGGAACCACCAAGTTTTCTTCTTCTTCACCAGCTGCTAAAGAATACACCATTTTCCTGATTTTTTCAGATTTTGAAATGCATTCGTGGACCTTTTCAACAAAATCCTTCCACATTATGAGCCTAGCAGATTCATGGTCTCCTGATTCAGGCAAGATGGCTCGCCCCATCGCTGTAGGCTTCGATACAAATAGCAAAGTTCCTGTATCCACATTCTTAGTCAGAAACAGTCCTCTTCCTCCACCACTGTTATAAGATCTTTGAACCTGTATTGGGCCCAAATACTCAGCTAATTCAGGGGCTTTACCTCGAAACTTGCCCAATACCCAATCTGAAAGATCATACACCCCTGTTCTTGACTGGGTTTCAAGCCTTCGACTTCTCTCTAAGAGCTTTTGAACCTCATCTTGGTTGTTGCAGGTCTGATGGGTCAAAGCTTTTTGAAAGCATTCAGAAGCTTCAGAGTAGTGATCGATTTCCAACGAGATTTTTCCCTTGCAAACTAGGGTTTTAAGATGGGTTTTATCCATCTGCAATGCCCTGCTACAGTCCTGTAAAGCTGAGACAAAGTCTCTTGATCGGAGCCTTGCCTCTGCTCGATTCGATAGAGCAAGACACAGTGATTTCTTGAGCTTTAAATCCTCCTGATCTGAGGTATCTTGGGCTTTGTTACTTATCTTTCCGTCACATAGAGCTATGTATTTTGAGTAGACATGGATGCAATCCTTCCATTCTTCTCTTAAGAGGAGCTCATTAGCTCTTGATCTCAGCTCCTGCATCTCCTGTAACTCCATTTTTCTCCTGGTTTTATCTATCTATTCTTCAAAACTAAGCAATAGCATTAGTATTGAAGGGGTCCTGAGAGAAGGGGATTTTTGAATTTCAACGGTTACAGATTTCATCATCTCTGCACTTTTGGTTTCAACGGCTAGTTTAGATTCAAGCAAATTCAGCGTTCCGGTGAGATCTACTGCAACGGTTGGTTAGTAAAGTGTTGATTTGCAAGGTTGCAGTGAGTACTCCCACGGTGCTCCCGCAGGAGCACTTGTAAACTTACTCCCACCTCTAAAAGACCTAGTTAGGGACGATTTCTCCATCTGAAACTTGACCAAGTTAGGGAGGATTTTTCCATCTAAAACTTTGAGGTTCACTTCAGAATCATTAACGAGTTGTAGAATTTGTAATAAAAGAAATATAGAGAAAAGAGAGAAACATGAAACAACAAAATGTATGTGGTCCGCAATGATGCCTACACCCGTAACCTAGATTCTCCTTTATAAAAGATTACACTGGTTTACCGTAGATTTATAAAGCTACAATTTTTGTCTTTTAGGAAACAAATCTCATTACAATTGTAATCGCACATAATAGGAAACTCAATATAAGACGGTGCAATTGGCATATAGATGCATCCGTAGCTGTAGAGGCACCTTCAAATTTTATCATGGTATATAATTTTGATGTAAAATGTTTTTAGGATTATCTCAAAATCTATTTTTATATCTAATTATAAATTTTAAAATTTCAAAAATGATTAAAATCAAGTAGTTCTATAAACATATGAAAATCTTAAAAATTGACGGTATAAATAATATGTTGTAAAATACACTATTTCAGAGATTTAAAATCTAATTATTTTTCATGGTCATCCATCTCGATGTCGGGGATGATCAATCAAAGGGTTTTTCAACATTAAAACTACCTTTTCTGATAGATTTTTGAGGTGCATCCATAGTTTTATATTACAAGGTTGCATCCTTGTATAAACTTTTTTCATATAAGATATTTATCTTTTAAGAAACAAATCTCGTTACAATTGTAATCCCACATAATAAGAAACTCAATATAAGAAACTCACTATCTTGTAAACCACAATATAGTAAACTTAATATCTTATTGTTATAACCTTTAACACAAGTATGTCGTAAGATAAAGTAAAAAAGATTTTGACCTTCGGATTTGAGTTTTTTTAAGTTGGATTGAATTAGTTCAATCTTAAGATGTTATTGTTTTAGGCACCCAAAGAATGCCTAGGAAATTTATGAAATTTTTATTTTTGGAAGTTGGAGAGTAGATTGAGGAAGTTACATCCTAAATTTTGGGTCCTAAAACATACTCCTAGATAGGGTTTCACAAGGGAGCATGAACATGCGGGGGTATATAATCTTTCTACTTAATTTATTCACTTTAGGAAATGAGACTAATCCCCTCTTTTATTTATTTTTAGTCACAAGCAATATTATTTGGGGAAGTTTAGTTTACCCTAATTACCCAAAAATGTTTAGTTTACCCTAAATTCTTTTTTTTGGGCACAAAACTATAATACGAGGAAAGACGATTTTAGCAAAAGACTAATGCATTATTGTCGGTCCACTCTGATATGAGATAATTACGATTGGACAAGTAGATATTTTCATACATGAATTATTTGGATAGCGACATGGAAAGCATACCCGGTTTTCATTTTTCCTTTAGGCTTGCTTTATATGAAACCCTATATCATAGGTAGCAAGTCAGGGAATATCAATAAATCTGACTCACCATAAAATAAAAAATAAATAGTTTTTATTTTAAAAAATCGGATGAAAAAATAGGATAAAAAATACGGATCGGTAAAAATACTTCATATAAAGATATTACTAATATATCAGATTGGGCTCAAAAAATCGGAGTCAAAAAATCATATAAATTTATAATATTAAAAATTCTAAAAAATAAAAATTACGTCAAAGTCATCAATTACTAATTCATCTATAAAAACTTTACTAGACTAATATATTTAAGTCAATTAATTTAGATGTCTCGTGACTCTCATCTAATCATCTAATATTAAATATATAATTAATTAGTATATACCAAAAAAAGTACCATATAAATCTACCCATTAAGTACTTTAAAAAACATCACATCTACTTATTACATACAAAAACAAATATACTATATAAATTTATTCATTAAAATACTTTAATATAGTATGGTGACAAATATACCATAAATTTATTCATTAAATACTTAAACATAACTCCTACTTAGCGGGTACTAAAAAATAAATACAATATTTTTTATTTCTCATTACAATTATTTAACTATGGTCACTCCATAACGATGGTTAAAGTTTTATAAATTTATTTAGTTGAAAGAAGTTCGTGGAAATTTGGGTTTTACATATGTGTTTTTGTGATGTATAATGCCAAAATATCAAGTTGGCGTGTCTTGTCTTTATGTCGATCGTTATAGGCCTCTTGAATATTCTCTTACCCAATTTTTGTTTTTTTGTGCGTAAGACGGATTTACTTAAGGAAGTACCATACAATTGATAGGAAGAAGAAAAGAAAAGAGAAGAAGGAAGAAAGAAGAGAAGAAAATATGACTCGGTTCATAGTCATTAGGGTTTATAGAGAGAAGAAGGTAGAAGAAAATGATTTTCACAAACCCTAATGAAAGGAGCCCTAACTAATTTTTAGAGAGAGAGAAAGAAGAACCCTAACTGTTTTTTAGAGAGAGAGAAAAAGAACCCTAATGGAATAGGCCCTAATTAATTTTTAGAGAGAGAAAAGGAAGATGAGGTGCTGATTTAGGAAGATGTGATGCTTATTTGGCCTAGTTTGAAGAGGGCTTTTCTCTCTAATTTGAGATAGTTTGAAGAAGGCTTTTTATTTTCTTGAGGAAACAGAGCTGACGGATTAGGTTTGAGAAACTAATGCTATATGTACAATTGCTTAAGTTTGAAAAACTAATGCTATATGTACAATTGCTTGCTCCTGTAAGTTTACAGTTTACACAATCAAAAACAAAATATTGATTACTTGGTCTTGTAGCCACACTCTTTGCTTCTCATTCATCAGTAAAGAATTATGCTTTGAGCTTTAATTTGTACCATTCACAGTATTTTCATAAAAACAATTATCACAAATAATCACAGCAATCTGCCTGTATATAATTTCTTTACGCAATGATTTACTTTACAAAATGATTTGCTATAAACCGTATTTCATTTACACACTGATTTTCCAAAAGGACAACTGAAATTTGCATTTATTTGATTAAGTTTTTAAAAAAAATCATACCATCAATCTGCAACTCTGGCTTTGAAGAACATAGTAGGGATAAAAGTTTCTATTTCAGTTTTTTTTTTTTGAAGTAATTTTTTTTCTTAAAAGTATGAAAGTAGTAATGACTGCAATAGACAAAACAGGAAAAAAAAATATTTTTCAAAAAATATATATAGGTAAAAAAAGATACGATTTTTTTCCCTGATTTAAATTGTATTATGAAAAAAACCTGTTTTAAAAAGGTTTATGAAAATTAAGCGATTTTTTGCCGACCTTTTCATAAAGTCACCGTTTAAAACTGTTTCCATAAAAATCCCGATTTTTTTAAAAAATCGCCGATTAAACGGTGATTTGCTAAGGATTCTCTTTTTCCTTTTGTCAAGTAAATTAACTGAAAAAATTCTCCCTTCCTTCCTCTCTTTCTCTTCTTTTCTTTTTCCAACAAAATTTATCAAAATACATTGAAGAGATGAACTATTTAATATTTTGACTATTTTTTTTAATTTAATTTAAAAATCTCATAAAAATACACTTAATCATGAGTTTGAACAATAGAAAATTAGTAAAATGCTAAAAAGTCGATAACTTAGGTGGACTTTGACAATATCCCTTCCTTCTTGGATATGGTACGCGTCAATTCACCCTGAACCCACAACCTCAGGGTTGTGATATTGGGTGTGCCTTTCTTAACTGCCCCCCTTTTTTTTCTTATGTTTTTTTTTAAAAAAATATCAATAAGATTGTCGAACCGCCTCATAAAATCATTATATAGTGAAATCAACAAATTTATCGACAAAGTGATTGATTTAAAAGTAACTTCTCTTTTTTATTTATTGTTGAGAAATACCCATTTGGCTTGTTTTGGACATGGAATCTCGAACCAGGGTATTTTAATAATTTTCTCTATTATATTGCATGAGCCAACATAACACACATGCTCTGGCTTGTTCTAATACTTATACCTGAAATATGCTTTAATTTTGATTAAGACTTTTCGTTGCGAGTTTGGCATCCGAAATAAATATTAATCTTTGTTATTTTAAAGGGAAAAGTTTATATAGAACCTACCTCAAAAATTTCACTAGAAGATGTCATTTTGATGCCCAAATATCCTCAAATTGATCATCTCAACATCAAGATGCATGGACATGAGAAAAAAATGGATTTCAAGTTCTGGAAATAGTGTATTTTGTAACGCATATTTGAACTGTCAATTTTCAAGATTTTCAAGTTTTCATAGATCCGTCAATCTACACCGTTTTTTAAGCTTTAAAACTTATAAATAAAGTTAAAAATATATTTTAAGGCTATCACAGATTTTCAGTATTGAAACCACATTTCTTGAAGATAGGCTCTTTACAAACCGCACCCTATTCTAAAATACCTTTGCATTTTGAGAGTGACAAGGACATTTTAAATATTTTTTATACAGAGAAATATCTCTATATCTCTTATTTTTAGGTTTCATTTCTTTATAAACCCAAGTTTTAAAAGATGTCTTTTAATTCCCTAGCCACTTTAAACTTATTTTTTAACCTAAACAAATATGAAAAAGAAGTGCTTTTTTTAAACCCAATCATTTTTCTCTCTTCACTTTATATACTACAAACTCCTCTCTTTCTATCTCTTCTTGTGTCTCTCACTCTCTCTCTTCCTGTGTTTCTCAAAACACCTTTCTCTCTTCTTGATAACCTCTAACCTCCGTGAAATCCAACCAAATCCTTTATCTCTCTTCACTTACTCTCTGAAATGTGAAGAGAGAGCGGGAGGGGAGAGAGATGGAAAAGAGAGAGAGAGAAAAAGGGTATAAGGGGAGAGAGAGAAAAATTTGGGAGGATGGATTTTAGAAAAAGCATATATTTTTAAATTTGTTTGGCCTAAAAAAAAGATTTAAATTAGTTTAGGGGGTTATAAGAAATAAAATCTATAATTTTTATGTCTCAATATATCTTTTAAAACTTTGAATCTCTTGTCAAATGAAACCTAAAAATAAAAAGTATGGAGAAATTTTCTCTAAATAAAATACTCAACAAAATATGTGAGTGAAATAATCTCATTACAACAACCACTTTGATGACATAATGTTTGATTTAGCCACCTTCATAATTTTTGGGTGGTCATAACCATTTGATTTTGAGGTAGTTATAACCTGATTTTATCATTTTAATGATTTTCCCTGTCTTTTTTTTTTATCCTTTCTATTTTAGTTCCAACATGATTCGAGCAAGGCCCTTTGCTCAGTGAAAGTGTTCAACCTTTGAGGTTATGGCTTC
Source organism: Amborella trichopoda (assembly GCF_054954075.1). Classification (NCBI taxonomy): domain Eukaryota; kingdom Viridiplantae; phylum Streptophyta; class Magnoliopsida; order Amborellales; family Amborellaceae; genus Amborella; species Amborella trichopoda. The sequence continues at coordinate 59,573,847 of NC_142339.1, forward strand.
ATACCCCGATTAAACGTTTTATTAAAGAAACATTTTAAGAACGAAAATAGTTTAATGGCAAAAGAGGTGGTTCCTCATATTTCACTATTTGATAAGATTACAGAAAGACCGTAGACTCTACCTTTAATAATTTAGGTTGGGTGATGGCTACAGGCTTATACCCATCAAATCATACAACTAAAAAAATGACTCCCAAGTATTTGTCAACATCGATGCAAATATATGTAAATATATTTAGCAAAGTGTTGGGTGTGTCGGCCGACTCAGTTGTAGGTGTGTGTCCCCCTTCGATCCGGAACTTTGGGATTTTTTAATCTGAATTATAATGGTGATTGTGAATTTGCTTTCCATTTTAACATATAGTGAAAGCATTTTTTTTGACGTCCATATCTAAGGTAGACATCTAGGGAACACACCGATTCACCAAAACCATGTCCAATATAATTATAATTATAGGAGAGTATGTACTATTTAATAAGGATGCGGTTTGTATAAGGCAAAGGCCTTCAACGAGCAAAGTAAGGTGCACCTTCAAATATGTTGTTTTAGTATCAGAAATTTTCAAAAGGACCTGAAAATTATTTTCATTTCTACTTTTAGAATTTAAATATTAAAAAACAGTATAGATCAAGCAGATCTATATACACTTGAAAAACTTGAAAATTGACGGTCTAGATAATACGTTATGAAATGCGCTATTTCCAAAACTTAAAATCTATTTTTTCTCATGTAGATAAATCTTGAGGTTGAGATGAACGAATTGAAGGTTTTTCAGCATCGAAATAACCTCTTTTTGTGATTTTTTAACACACACGTAATTTTATTGTTTAGGGCCTCTACCTTATATAAACTCTTTTTTTATTCAATAAATATGTATAATTATAGTTATATGAGAGAGTATACATGACAAAAAAAAAAAAAAGTTATACGAGAGCGTATACAATAAGACAATTTATTTTCATTCCACATAAAATAAAAGAATAAGACAAAAATAACACAAAGAGTCCCCAATTCCTTAACCAGCCGACGTGCAATTGGGCAAGAAAAATATATAATTGACTACAGCCAAGTTTCAGAAAATTTCCTCACACACAAATACAATTCACCGCCAGCCATCCATTTTTATGCCCATCGCCATGGGGTGTTTGTTACTTGTGTACCAAAAAGGTATGGGTCTATATTGTAAAAAAAAAAAAAAAAAAAAAATGAAAAAAAAAAAAAAAAAAAAAAAGAGAAAAAAAAAAGACAGAAAAAAGAAAAAGAAATAAAGAAGAGAAAGAAAAAGGAGAAGAAGAAGGGGAACGTATGCTTCTCATCACGTCATTGTATCCGATCAAAGCATCCTACCGTGAACTTCTAAAAAAAAAAAAGCAAGCGTTCTATACTTCCCATAATGCTAGTTATACATTCTTTTTGTACACTTCCCTTAATGTTACTAGTTATATAGTCTACACTGCTTTTATGTTTAATTTTTTTCTACAAAACATTTTGACCTCAAATTTTGGGGGTCCGCTCCTCTCTTAAACTCGCATCCATAAAAACTATAAAAAGAAATACTCACGACAAATAAAATAATCAAAATACCCCTAAATGTTTTATAGCATTTTAGTTATTTTATTTTATTAAAAAATATTTTTTTAGGTACACCCCATTGAGATGATGAGACATACCAAATTTCATATTCATATAATTTGTAAAATAAAAACTAAAAATAAAATCCTCTAAGAAGTCAGATCTAGATCAAATATTCAATGAATTATTTGATCTAAATTGAAAAGGCCGGATGTGAGGAAGTATAGAACTTCTATAAAGTAAAAGTAAAGTATAAACCTTTCCCAAAAAAGAAAAGAAAGACAAAAGAATTTGTATCAATAACGATACAATGAACACATCAGGCATAAAATTCTAGTGCACTCTCTCATGCTAATCAAGTTCAAATCCTTACGCCAAACTATCGAAAAAAAAAAAAAAGCAAAAAAAAAGAGAAGAAAGCGGGAAGCATCAGAATCAATAAAGAAAGATACAATGAAGGCATCGGCAACCAAATGAAATATTAGTGCACCCTCTCGTGTCAAACCGAACCATCAAAAAAAGAAAAGAAAAGAACACGAGAAGCATCCGAACCAATAAAGAAAGATATAATGAGAACATGCAATTGACACCCAACTTGATTTCTTTAATGGTTAAATTTTGCATCTTCAAAAGTAGGGTTACAAAGAATATTTCGAACTCTTCCCCCTTGGATGATTTCTTTCCTAATCCATTTTAATGCAAATGCAACAATATAATATACATCAAAGTTGGACCAGAAACCCCCAAAAAAAAAAAACAAAAACAAGTGGCATCACATGACAATGTTTTAGAAGGGGGGATTTCATTACAGTAAGGACGGTATGCTGAACACTAGTATGCATATTAGCATAAGAGACACAAGTGATACTACACCTCCAATCCTGTGGGCCAGAACGATTGGACCATCTTAGTTGAATTTTATGGTATTTTGCTAGAAATACTTGAAAAAACTGGAGAAAATCCATTGCCCTACACAAATTATACAAGATCATTCATTTTTTGGTACTAAATGGTTTCTAACGTTTAAATGTAAAATCTAGAAAGCGTGTGCCATGTATACATTTCTATAAATCACAAATTCTAAGTTTTCAAGTTTTAAAAGATCAATTAAACTAAGTTCTCAAGCAACAAATGGTATCTAAATCTTAATGAAGACTAAGAAATTTGTACAAATATACAACATTTACAGGGACAAAAAGCATCAAGTAAATCAAGCTGCAGCCCTAAGCAAATGAAGCTTCACCACCTGAGCAAACATCCAACAACCTAACTTCAGCACCCAATTCCAAAACCCTAGTCCTCCTCTTCAACCTCACTAGCTCGTCCTCCATACAAACCATCCTCTCCTTAAGCATCACGCACTCTGCCTCCAAATGAGCGATCTGATCATCCTGGTCCCTGATTCTAATGGCGAGAATCCGGGGCCCCAAGCAAGAAGAGTTAGGCCAAGAACTCAATAGCTCAAGCCTCCCGGCATCAACATCTTCATCAAACAGTAATCTCTTCTCCACCTTCTCTTCAATTTGCTTCAAGCCCTCGGCTTCGCTAGTTCCTTTGCCGGCCTCTCGAACCTTAAGCAATCCTTTCATCGAGCCATAGCTATCAAAGATTGGTGAAGGAGAACACACAAGTGGTGTGATTTCACAGTTCTTTGCTCTAATGATATAAGAAGTTGTGTTGAGGGGAGCACTTGGGGTGTCCTCAAAGTGAAGGTCGTGGTGTTTCTTGGTTGGTTTCTTGGCCTTGAAATGGTTTTTGTGATGGTGGGGTTCCAAGTACATGAGATTCCACTCACATGGAAGGCAGTTCCTATTTCTTCGATTGTTGCTCCAAGATCCCTTTGATTTAAAGGGGTAGCTATTTCCTGTTCTCATCCTAAGCTCTCTGAAAATTACGAAATAAATATCAAAACATGGAAGAACCCATCACCAAAATGCTTAATAGAAATATCAAGATCTAAAAGAACAAGAGATGGAAAAATTCATCACCAAAACGGCTAATTCAAAAACACCCAAGGAAAAGGAAAACCCAATGATTTGAAATGGCATTTTCCCTTTTAGAAGAGTCCCGTGAAAACAAATCCAAAAATATAAAGAACACAACCCAAAGATGAGTTACAAGGAGAGGATAAAGCATTAATACAAGAAAAGGGAAGAAGGCAAGGTACATAGTGCTTGGAAGACTCTGGATGGTGGAGATTCAACCATGTGTCAATGGACGGTAGATCATAAATACATTTGTTATAAAGCAACTCTGCCCATAGACTTAGGAAAGGGACAACCTAGTTTTTAAAGCTCTTCAAAGGGTAGAGTAAACCGCTGGTGTATGAGGCATTAGTATTTCCTGCATCATAAGGTCATCACCGTCCAATTTCGAAAATGGACAGTGCGGATACTGAGGGGCTGGAAAGCTTAATCGCCAGCGCCCAACATCTCCATTACTGGAAAACTGAAGAACCTGATGATGCACCACATAACCATACACCGCTGGTCCCCTAAAATTTATGACGCATCCCTTTCAGCAACCGAGAGACCATATGCTTTCTTATCCACCCCCTCTACTCAAAATAAAGAACAACCAAACACTCTTAATCACAAATATTAAAGACCTCAAGAAATACCCTCTATTTCCAAAATAATTGCAACCTCACCCCCCGACAGGTTTTGGACCCAAGCTTATCTCAAGAGAAAAACAAAAAGTGGGTAGGAATCCAACAAAGCCCATCACGACCCTTATCCTTGACCCAACCCAAAATTAATGTATTTTTCAAAATAAAAAAACTGAATAAATAATACAATAACGGATTTTATAAAAGATCAAGTTTATCTTGAGAAGATTCTAGATCCAAATCTCACCTGCAAATTAAATCAAGCAAAAGACTTTGGCTCCCCCAACCATCGAGAAATGGCAACCAGTTGGGATCTCCAGAAGAAAATTATTACAAAATTTTTTTAGAGAAATAGAGAAGTAAAACCCTTTCTCTAAAGCCTCTGGGTAAATAGATCAGCAACTGCTTCAGCCAAACAAACTATGGCTTTAGAAAACAGCATCCAAACAGACACATAACGCATCAGTGAAGGCATTGATCCTCAATTTTTAGCAAAAGCCAAAAAACAGAAAACCCAACTTAACTGGCATCTCGATCTCAGTTTTCTCTCAAATAAAAATACCCAATATTGTCATTAAAGCACTTCTTATTTCAACAACCATTTAATAGAAACGCTATTGCCTTGTGCTAGCTTGGGGGCAAAAGAGAAGCTGGTTCTTCCCTATCTAAAGGGGTGTTTAACTTTGACATGAACTAAATCAATGATAGCCGTCGGACGTAGGTGGACGGATGAGATGAGGCCAAGAAGCTGAGCTGGGAAAAAGTGGGTCCTTATCTTCTCCTTTAATCCAGTGCAATTATAACTCCCACCATCAACGCTAATTGCCCAAAAATACCAAGACGGGGAGATGATGTCAGCCCTAGGACCGGGTAAAAGGGGCCCAGATGTATGAGGTCGCCTATTATAGAATGGATGCCGTTTCTATAGAGCCCACCTTCGAAAAGTTTTGAAAAATATAGTTTCAATACTGAAAAATTTGGTGATAATTTTAAATTATATTTTCATCTTTAGTTATAAAATTTAAAGTTTCAAAAATAATATATATCGAATGTATCTATGAAAATTTTGAAACTTAACTCTTCAACAATGCGTTACAAGATGTACTGATGCACTATTTTCAAAACTTGAAGTCTATTTTTTTTTTTTTTTTCATGTACATGCATCTTGATGTCAAGTGACCAATTTGATGATATTTGAGCATAAAAACATCTTCCAATGAAAGTTTTGAGATAGGCTCTAATTTGATTGTTTGGTGCCACTTTTTCCTTACAGAATATTCGAGACATTAGACTGAGACCAGTGATTCCAAAACAAAAAGGCATGCCAAGAAAATGTGTGTCCGTCTAAAAAATTCAATGAAAAAAGGAATTTATTTACACAGATAAAATAATAATATATTCATATACCAATAAAGTGGGGTAAAGGATCATCTTTCGGAGATTTTCTCAGATAGGCCTGTTTGGAAAGTGGTGTTCGTTTTGTGATTGTGATTATTGGTGGAAAATGAAAATCATATATATATATATATATATATATATATATATATATACACACACACAAAGAGATCATTTGCTTTTAGCACAAGAAGTCACAATTACTCTTGTTTGACAAATTCCAAATTAAATGGTTGTAAGAGTATCATTAATTAGACTCAAACTTTAAAAAAAATTTCTTGGTTTTCATGACATATCTCAAACCATCCAATATGACATCTACTTGCAAATCGACAATCTCATTGTATACAATCCCCAAAAAAATAACAAAAAGGAAAGGTATAAGGACGTAAAAATCAAAAAGTTTAAACACATTGTCAACATGATTCTGCCACTTGAATACCCTCCAATTGATCATCTCCTCGAGATTTATGGATAAATATATAGCTTTCATATTATAAAAATAATACATCTTGCAACATATTATCTGGTCCATCTATTTTTAAGATTTTCGAATGTTTATAGATACGTTTGATTTAATGTACACCAATTTGAAACATACAATTTTATAATTATTGTTGAAGGAAGAATTTTACGTCGTCCTAAGGTTTCCAACATTAAAATTGCAGCTTTTGACCGAGTTTAATGGTGCATCTTCCTTTGATTATTTAAGATGGATCCCTTATACATACCTCCCGCTTAGCAATTATAATGATCGTAGGATCACATATGATGTTGATTTAAGGAAAAGACCAAATTAAACTTGTATTGAGAACGATCTAGCTCAGTATTTAGTAATGCCACAATGCATATAGTTGCAGATTAAATCTCACCAGAAAAATCAGTCCCGGCATCAAATTTATGTATATCCCTCACCTCCACCACAATGAATAAGGATTAGAAGAGAAAAAATGTTGATTTCAGGCCCTAAAAATTGTTCGTCTCGCAGCACAACCGTCCATGCCAAGTCTTCATAAATGCGTTGAATCCTGCATCATTTTTGGAGCTTCCAATTCTATGGTATGGTTAGAAATGGATTTACGCCAGATCTACGTTTTTCCAATGGGGTTCTAAAGTGCAACACCACAACATTTCCAAAACCATACATGCAAATACATCTTTCGGCATAGTTTTTGAGGTGCACCTTACTTCTACAGGATAAAGTTGAAACCATATATAAACTTTTTCATATATGGGTGTGATTTGTATAAGGTACCAACATTAAATAATCAAAATAAGATGCACCTCCAAACTGTTCGAAAGGGTGTAGTTCAAGTAACGGAAACCCCTGTGGTGACTGAAAATATATTTTTACCCCTAACGATGAAATTTAAAAGTTTAGAAATAGGGCAGATCTAACATATTTATAAAAACTTGAAAATATTGAAAATGAAAGGTCACATAATGCGATAATGACATGCACCATTTTGAGGACTTGATAATTTTTTTTTTTTCATATCCACACATCTTAAAGTCGAGATGATCAATTGAAGGATTTTACAGTATCAAATAAACCTTTTACAGTGGGCTTTCGGTATGCAGCTTACTATAAAGCAGAATATCACAATAGTTCAAAAAGTTACAAAACAAAGTAAACTACCCGAAGTCCACATATGAGAATTGGAATATTTTGTTTCTTCAAAAATGAGGAAGCTATCATTGATCCACACGGCTATGTGATGAAACCTTAGATGAAGCCAAAAATTTGGGAAATCCAGTGAGAGGGGGTAGCTGTTCAGAGTCCCAAACTTCAAATCTTCTGTAATCTTAATAAGCTGTTTTCCTTCATACAAGTCGAAAACTTCCACACTCTTTGTTCGGGCTGCCCAAAAGATGAGCTCATTTGGTTATTCAGTACGGGTGTCTACCATACTAGTACCATACTAGTACAGTTGAGATAAACTGTTCATCCATTTGAGCAATGTTCACATAATAGAACTTATCATGCCAATATATAGATAGAATGGTTGAGACTTAAGACTACATTTGGTACACATGATATGGTGTACAAACAATCCCTTTTATCAGAACATTTAAATCAGGGGCCTTTCCCTTTTGTTTTCAGATAGGAGGTCAAAATCCAAACTGAGAAACAGTAACCACACCATTTTATAAAAAGGCCAAATTGCTCATATCATTGGGTATCCATAGCCAACATTACTTGTTGCATGCCCAATTGTTGTCCACCAATTTTTTATGGGCATAATATCCATGATTTTCATATGTATAAAATCCAATCTTTGAATAAAAGGATATGTGGCTATATTTGATCTTTACCTTCATTTAGATGGTTGAATTTTTAGTAGTTTGCTTTCCCAGACATAAATTGAACATGCCACAGCACACTCGGCAGAACTAAAAGCAATAATATAATATCGAAGCAAAGAAATCACCTGAGTCATGGTTCCTTGAGCATTTCGCACATAAACATGCTCTGATGAGTATGACTACCTCCTCAGCATGTATTGTCCATCTCTGAATTCTAATTTCTCTTCAGAAATTAGACCAGACAGGAAGCTCTGCAGCTGTTGGAGAGACTTGTCGTAATGAAGGTCAGTGCCACAGAACATCTGCCACACAAGAATGCAGAATATGTTACATGAAGAATGACATGTATCCCCAGTCTTACAACCCCAGTCTTACAAGATAATATCTGCCAAAAAAAATTAGAGAAAATAGTATCCATAAAAGGGTCCCAACGCTTAAAGATAATCTTGCAAATACCTTTAGCGTGTTGTGGATTCGATCCAATGGCATAGTGCCAAAGTTTGTCAGCATTCCAATAATAAATTTCTACATCCAACAAAAACATTTGTAAGATCATTGCGATATATTAAAAAGTGAAATCCACAGAATTCTCGTAATATCTAAAGGTTCTCATGGATCAAAGTTGTAATGATTAGCAAATAACAGATTAACTAAATTCACATATGAAACTTTATCATGTCCAAATTATTTGATGGTAATGTGGTTCTCTGTGATGCCAATGGTTTGTTAATATGCCTTTCTATGATAAAAGAGTGATACAAGTAAAAAAAAGGCAAAAAAAAAAAAGGAGAGTGGCCATGCCACATTCATGTATAATCAGAATTTATCTTTCTCTTTCATTAATCCAAGGGTTCGGGTTGCTCAACACCAAAAAGAAAACAAAGATTGATACAGGGTTCATAAAAGAGCAACTACATGAGAATCGGTCTACTTCAAGATCTAGGAACTATACTTTCCAATGAATGGTAACTCTGAAATGTGAAATCCATAATACTTTTGAGGGAACTTAGGGGTAGTACCAATATGCGATAAAATGATGAAAGTAGACTTAGTGGTCTGATCATATGCAGCGTCGACATAGAACAACACCGGTTAGGATGGGTGATTTGGTTCAAGTGGAAGGCTCTAAAAGGGCAAGAAGAAGGCCCCAAAAGATATAGATAGAAGTAATGAAAAAAGATATGGTGACTTATGGTTTGACTGAGGGTATGGCCCTTGACAGGGGGGTATGGCGGAACGAGATTGGTGTAGCTGATTCCAAATAGTTGGGAGAAGGCTCAGATGATGATGACAATATACACACACACACAAATGAAGGCAAACAATACTTGGTTGATGGCAAAATATGGAAGCCCACGAAGAAATGGAAGTTGGAATTGTATGACTCACAAATATAATATAATTAGCCATGCAGGATTATGAAGTAAGCTATAAATGATGCTTTACTGTCCAAGGTAGCACTAAGAATGCAAACCTCATAAATGGTCATTTCTTTCTGGAGTTGATCCTCAACAGAAGCCATCGATCTCTCACCCTCCTCATCAGCAGCAAGAAGCCCCTCACAGCTCCCACTGTTGATGATATTCCTGTTTGCATCACTGACATCTTCAAGAAGAGTAAATACATGATCGTCGCATTCTGATCCTACTGACTCCACTATGACACCCTTAGACCAACAAACAAAAATCAAAGTCAGCACCAAGGTAGTGCAAGATGATACAATTGTTCCATTCTAAAGTATCCAATGCTTTTGGCAGCATGCCTGGGAAAAAGCCCAACATCATAAATGCAAATTGAAAACAAATAAGCAAATAATATTCAGAAGATCATGGCAATTGATATTTGTGAGAACTTTTCTAGTGAAAAATTGGGTACAATACAGCTGTTTCAGAGAATAATATTAAATTGACAAAGAACAAGTCAGGAACCCTGATTAATTGTGGAAAGAGTTCAGTGGTAATTCAGTGAAGAGAGAATTGACAATCACAATTCTCAATATGTAATCAAGCCAACCCTGAAATTGAAACAAATGAATCGCATAGGAAGGATCAAGTCAAGAAACCATCATAATGGAAGAAATTCTGAATCAAACCTTGCTTATCCAAAAACTTATCCTTCTATTAAGAGTATCCACAGGCACCCCAACAGCAACGGCAAGGTTCTTAGAAGTCCAACTGTGATTAGAGGAAGAGAATAAAGATCATCGTTAAGGCAACATCATTTGAAAGAGAGCTTTGCAGGCTTACTATGATGATAAGAGACAAATGGTCCAGAATAGGTGAATAATATAGTATATTCTTAAGAAATATTATTATATTGAAAGCAATGCTTCAAAACCAATCAGTGGAGCAGATCACCTACACCACATATCCATGTCACATTGTTGGATCGATCCGAATCGACAATTCAGAAAAATATTAAAAATTAATAAGTAAAATAAAAATTAAATAGGGCTTTATGGGGTGAGAGATTTACATAAAATAAGCTTAAAGAAAAGGAAAAAAATGAAATTTTGTTTTTTTTTTTTTTTTTTTGGGGGGGGGGGGGGGTTGTGTGTGGAGGAAGGGTTGAACCTATATCTTTGCAGAACTGGTTTGATCCAGACTGATTCCCAATCTGGATCGGCGATTCGCGATCCAAATTGCCAAAATTTTAAAGAACTTTGAAAGGCATCTCAAAGACATTGAGTTATTGAAAACATCCTCCAGAAACGGTGAATAGGAGGAACATACACTAGAATTCAATGCTTAAAATTTTCCATGTTAGATTTGTTCGAACCGTGTTTGTTCTTGGAAATGCATTATAATTGCCGCATGAACTGGAGCCACATTGAATTGGAGGGAACGATCTTCGAACTGCAGTTCTAACTGTCATGGAAAAATAAAAATACCATAAGCTGCCTAAAAGTATGAAAGTGTAAATTGGAGATTTCAGAGGCAATTTGCATGCCCAGCAGCAGAATGGATTTTTGATAAACAAATTAGGGAAAGGCCATACACATGCTTAAGTTTTTTAACCTTGACAGTCCCCAGATTTTTCTTCCATAGAAGTTTTCGGGGAGTTTTGATTTCATGGAATCTCTTTGCGTAATCATCAAGCAATTTGTCCATTGCTGCAGGAATATTGACAGATTCTGCCTGAAAATTTCCAAGGTCAATCACAAAGCAATAAAATATTTGTAACTAAGCAAAAGAAGAATGCCTCATGCATGAAGAAGCGAAAGTGAATCGCTAATGCCATTTACCCAAAAGAATCATGTTAGTACAGATATGATACTTCAAGAAAGCATTTCTGGGAGAACCCTGCACACACAAACAAACGCACACAAACAAACACACACAAACACAAAGAGGCATAGTCATGGAGTCTCCAAACAAACAACAATAGTGTTGAACATTTTACAACAAATGGGTATGATTGTGCAAACGTCCTGTGTGATGGCTATGCACAAAAAACAGACATAACAAACAGATATGCAAGCAATGTAAATATGCAATGCACTGCACTTATTCCTTTATCCAATATATTAGATAGAATTCACACACTATTAATGGACGAAATACAAACAAGAAACCACACACTGTAGCATACTAGAATCAAAGATTCATCTAAATCTTAGACCTGTTGGTAAGAAACACAACCTATTACCTGAAATGGAGGCCAGAAATTCGAAGATATTATGGTAGCATCAAGATGATCAAGTAACAGTTCATTATCTCCTTGATCAATTCCTACATGCACACAAAGCAAACGAATTATATCCCCCAACAATAAAATGAAGCCAAGATGTTCTATTGCGAAATGCCTATTTGAAAATAATTAGAGAACAGCAACATTGCCAGGACATAAGCTCTGTGACTGGTGAAAGACCTTTCTGAGATAGCTGTGTCAAACTCGCCTTAATATTGGCGTTTGTTCGCTTGGAGTCAATCAGGTCATTCAGCATAATTTCACACCTTTGCATGCTGCTCTCTCCAAAATGTATCTAGGAATAAAAACAAACATGCAATTCAATAATACCAGCTATAGTATGAAGAATACCAATGTAGCCTCCAGTTGCTAATATGGAAACATGAGAACCATGAAAATTCATGGTAGTTATCTAAGTATGAATTACAAAAATAAATAAATAAAACTCCTATAGATATTTCACAGCGAAGCATACCTTAAGGAGTTCTAGAGTACGAATTTCTGAGTCAATTTCATAGTCAGATTTGTTCAGCAGCTTTTCAGCCAGCATAACACGATACTCATTTACAAGCTGATCTTTTGAGCCAATTATGTTGACAATCATTCCAAGAATGTCAATCTTCCTTCTGTTCCTGCTTCCCTTTAATGGATCCGCATCTATTGGGTCAGGTTCCCAGCTGATACAAAATTACAAACAAAATAAACATGATAGGGCATTTCAAAGTAAGTTAGCTCCAAAAAACAAACAATCAATTAAAAGTTCAAAATAATACGAAAAGACATTCTCCAGAATTAAAACATTCTTCAAGACTCAGAATAAAGTATATCCTTTGTCTGAATGATAAGTCAAGAGTATATCTTCAACGCATCAACCATCTAAGAACGACACCTCTGAGCAGTAGACCACGCTTGCTTGTCCTCAGAGTCAAATTCATCATCATAAATGCTAGTCTCCTGCTCTCCTGCATCCCTAATCAATTCTTCAAGGAGGCTATCTCCAGTACTTCCTGGTCCACTAGAATTTCCACCACTACCATCAGTAAGCATGGTCACAAGGCATTTTATAGTGTCCTTTCTTCCTCTTAAATAGTCCCTTATTGGCTCCCCCACTGCTTCAAGGAACACACCAGTTGGATCAATTGTTCGCAGTGCTTTGATAGTTGATACATATTGGTGCAAAATGTCATTTGTCGAAGCACCAGCTGTTAGCAGTCGATATCTTAGGGCAGAAATAAATGAATCAACAAGCTTTGAATGTTGTCCAGTATTTTCAAGACAGTGCTTCAAGTCTTCAATTGCAGGACAGCTGCTCGTGATACACATTCAGGTCAGAAAATTTTATACCAAAAACATATAACTGAGACTCATCTAAAAATAAGAAGAACAAATGGAATGATGTATACAAAAAGAGATAAGTGAATGCAGGCTCGGAAACACTGGTTCCCTGTAGGCTTGCACAGGGCGGGCTTGCATATGAACAAATGTTATAGAAAATATATTCAGAGTGGACATGCAAAAAACATGCGTACGTCACACAAAAGCACACAGAGATAACATACATGATCGCACGTCTGCAAATGTCCATAAATGCTTCATGAATCATGAGTTTATGACCATCCAAATATAATTACAGCAAGCTAGTCCCGCTCACTGGCATCATACACAGCTCAAGCAGCAATATAGCATTTTCTTTGTTTATGCAGAAAAGATGCTTTCCTTAGAAATTCAGTTAAGTGGCTCACACTTACATCAAGAATCAATGAGTTGCCCAATTTAGCAGTTGCAATGAAATGACCTAGGATGTAGATAAGAAAGCAAGTAGAACGCAAGCTTACTGGTATAAGATAAACAAAACAAACTTAAACAGGAAAGGGCACAGAGAAATAGCACTCCACCTATCAGGGTAATCCACAATGATTTCAAAAAGTTTGTCAATCCTTAGATCTTGCAACGTCTCATAGGCGAAATATTCAAGGCGCAACTTCCATCTGATGAGCCCTTCAGAAGGGCTTTCTTGCCCGAAATCCAATGGAGGACAAGAAGCCAGGGGCGAAATGTAACCAGATGAACCCTTTTCATGGCCAATTGAATCCCCCAAATATGAAAGAAGAGCTGATAGAAACTGTAGAGGAACAGCCTGCGTACAAAAATGACATTACGATCACGTGTTAAAATAACCTAGACAAGAAAGCAAGTAAACAAAATACAATGCAAATGAAGGATATCTGAAATGAGACAAGAAAATCCATAACCTTAAACTAGGAACAATACAACAGACAAATGGTACTGTCAGGAAACTATATCCAACCATTACCTGAATCCACTCTTTGATGGAGTCTAATACTGGAGTTCGATAATCATCTCCAGCCAAAATTTCAACTTTTCTCTGTCATTTGGATGTAAAAAATACATGAGTAGCCAATACTATACCTTCGGCTTCATAATATGATATACTACCCATTCAAAAGATAAATAATGGAAGACATTTTCTTAAGAAAGTATATATCGGGTTACACATCAACCACAGGCATGGAGATGTAAGATAGAAAGTATAAACGAAACAAAAGAGTATGTACTCACTTTTAAAAGCAAGAATATAGCACAAGAATAGGCATCTTCCGTCATGGATATAAATCCAAGGCTTCTGAGATCCTGAACAACCTTACCAACTTTCGAAATCCAAGCTTTCCCAACCAGTTTGCTTTCAAAAAGTACCGTCTCATGATGACTTTCATGATCCATTTCATCAATGGCAGAATAGAAGTGCTTATAATTGCTCTCTGTTCTGTTCTTATCTGGAAATAGTAGTTTGTCTCCATCCTCATTTTGTTCACTCATCACTAGACTTAACTCCTCCAATCTTTCCTTGAAGTACAATCGAAGTATCTCTGACAGAACGAAAGATAAAGACATTTACAAACTCTTGTAAAACACTTACGAATCAAATGACAGAATTTCCTCATAAGCAATAATGATATAATAAAAGGAACAATAGCTGAAGTAGTCACACGCAAGCAATGTACAAATTGAAACATAAAAATTTAATTCATAATTATCAGGATTGGGATCAGCATTGGGACTGGTTCAAGAATGGGATCGGAAGCATGGGATCGTGAAAGATTAGAAGGTCCCTAGGTGCAGCATCATCGTCGCTACACCCCAAAATTTTGGGATCGAGATCCCAATAACTTGGGGAGCTTGATCCTACCTTCCACAGATTTAATGATAAGTTCTACAAGATTGAGCTCCATCAGGTTAAAAAACGAGGTCCTTGACTGCACTTAACTAGGTTCCCTAAGTCGGGAGTGAAGGCCATATGATATTATATATACTAATTAATTTTTTAAGTTTCAAATTTTTATTAAAAATGTAAGAAACCCTATCATTCTATAGTAATTTATTATTTTTGTACTCCTTTGAGTGTAGATCATGTTTTAATTTAGTAATAAAAATTTTAAAGAAATTGAAAGTTTATAAAAAATTAAGAGAATGAAATCATTATATTAAATTTTGATTTTTCCACTCTTTAAGTGCAGTCTATGACTTTATGTAATGTAACAACGATCATGGTCATCCTTCTTGTTCAATACAAAGTATTAAGATAAGTATTAAGTTAAGCTCAAAAGGGATAGTATAGGCCATCACTAGCGAAAATTATGTGCGAACAAAACATGCAACTAAAATACTTAAAAATGTTAATCAATTATGCAAAATAGTTGTTACTCAACATTATGTTGAAGCTCAAGGTTGGAGCTTGTGACCTATTAAAGAAGGCCCAAGGGGCAATAGAGTCGACCATTAAGGTAATCTTGATTCCACATTGGTTGAATCTTAGTTTAGTTTGCCAATGAACCCCCCATACATGATGCGAGGAATTTGTGTCCCAACTCTCGTGTAACTTAGGATCTTGATACCTAATAGGAAGGATTGAGATCCTAAAGTTCAAAATTTGCAGAGGAGTGAGATCCCCCTCCATGGAGAACAGAAGCAAGCTTCTAGAGCGGGATTGATGCCTTGGTTCAGAGATCTCGGTAACTATGTCTTAATTTGAACTAGAAACTCTTGTAAAATCTTAACAATCAAACACTAATATCTTCTACAATCAGGATTTCATTAAAAAGGCACAAAGGAAATCAAACTTGAAAGTTTGCCATAAGCAATAGTGATTTTAATAAAGAGAAATGCTATAATTCAACAGGAAAATAAGGACAAATACATGTACAACAGAGGAAACACACATGTCTAAATCTTATAGTATATGCTTCACCATGAGTAATTGAAGAAATGAGTTAACTATTTTAATAATTTACGAGTACACGCATTACATCCAAACATGATAAAGAGTTCAAAACTACATTATTCTTCTTAGATAAAGTTGCCTGTATAATAATAGTTAAATGGCTCTTAAGATTGTGCACAAAAGAAATTGTCTAAGGTCCTACAGTGGCCAACCATAACAGAATGAGGCCATAGGAAATTGGTGTCCATAAAAGGACGTACAAAATGGCCCCAGGAAATCTGTCAGGGATGTAAAACTCTTGAGAAGACAAAAAGAAGGGCAACTTGGATAGGCTGAGGTAGGGGAGAGAAGTGACAAGGCTCTCGCTAATCGCCCCCTCTCTGACCAGGCAATCTACAGGGGCATTGCGTTCTCACCACACATGTCGAAATGTAATGTTGATGGTGTTCTGAGACGAAAAATCTATATGAACACTTGGTCAAGCCTCCACGGATGAACCAGTTAGCCCAGTTCATAATGTTTTTGGAGTCCCCCTTAACCAAAACGGCAGAACCCCAACCAAAGTCAAATAGCTTGAGACTTGTGAGGTGTGCAGAGGCTTTAGCGTTTGTCAAGGTGGCGACACTGATCGCAGTGAAAAAGACAAGATGAAGGATCCTTGGCTATCCTTGCAAGCACCCCCAATCCCAGCAAGGCCAAGGTTATCAAGGAAGCATCCATCGAAGTTGAGCTTCATGCAACCTGGCCCTGGAGGATCCCAGTGGGAGCATGTAGTTGGAAGGATCTGGTTTGTCCTCACAATAGCCCCCTAATATAACAGAAAGTCTAAGGAATTGAGACCTTTGAATTCTTTCCACTAAGTTTCTCAGTATTTCAAAAAGCGCTACGTGACACGTGGGGGTCCAGGCTGCCCAAAACGTGGGCGGCCTAGTTGAAAAAAATAAGTAGATAGAAGTCAAGAAGAGATGACCATAATCCATATTTTCATACAATGCTAAAACAATAAAACCATACAAATATACATTGATAGTCTGATGCACACAAAACTTAGATAGTAGAAACTAGAAAGTATAAGTAAAAATAAGAAAAAGAAAATATACAAAAATTCAGAAAATATACAGTCCAGAACACAATAGTCAATACTCAACAGTCAACACTCAACACCAACAGTCAAGCACTCGAGCGTCTTCAACTCTTCATTTTTCAGTCATTATCATCAGGCAGAATAGTGTAAGCCTCATCATTGCATCAAATTCGAGGCCTTCATCATCAGAGTCATCTCTCTTTTCGATATAACACTCGTCCTCCTCTGTTTCTTCTGAATCTGTATCTTCCTCCTCTTCTTCTACCTCCCTCTTACTATATGCAGATGAGGCCCTAGGAGTCTTGGCTGCTCTACCCTTTTCGATTTTTTTGTGCTTCCCTGAACTTAAATATTGTATAATCTCCTCCCTGGTAGCCTTAGGAACATTTTTACATGGGGCAACATCCCCATTAATACCGGTAAGGTGTTTTTTGAATAGGTAAATACTTCCATTAGTATTTTTTCCACAATAAATCTATTTAATATGATTTTTGCCATTCGGATTCGGGTTATAACCATACTTCGAGTAACCACTTCTAGAAGAATCTTGAGAAGATATTTCCATAGAACAATGCTCATTTTTATCCTTTTTTGGTTCTTCTAAATTCAAAATCGTCTAATCTCATCGCGAATAGCTTCAAGAACTTTTTTACAAGAAGCAACATTCTCTTTAATATCGGCAAGATGTTTCTTGAATCGGTTAATACCCACATTGGTATCTTTTTCACAAAAATTACACCTAATACAATTTTATCGTTTGGTTTCAGGTTATGACCATACTTCCATCCCGGATCACTTCTTCTAAAAGAACCAAAAATAAATCCATTCAAATGACAAAGATTTTGTTCCTGTTTTTATTTTACAAAACTCATATATTGTTTAATCTCCTCTCTAATAGCTTCGAGAACATTTTTACAATGGGCAACATCCCCCTTGATACCGACAAGATGTTTCTTAAACCGACTATGCCGCCTTTTGTATCTTTTTCACAATAATTGCATCTAATGCATTTTTTATCATTTGGATTCGGGTTATATCCATATTTTCAAGCTGGATCTCCACTTCGACTAGATCCTGAAGAAGACATCTCAAAATAAAACAAGCAATCTAAAAAATAAAGTTTTGCACTAACTTTGATTGCTCGAACTCCAAAGCCCCACCTTTAAAAATGTTTTCTTGTGCTAAAATATTCAAAAACACCCTCTAATAGGATTAAAAAACTCCAAAACTAAATCTAATCTACCTAGGTGATGTTTGGATCCATTTTTTGTAACTTTGAGAAATACTTCGGTTATCAAATTCCTTGCTTTTGCAACGAATGTATCGGTATACCTCGATTTTTTGTTTGTCAACTGTAATTTTTTAGTAAATGGTAAACTAGTTAAAAATTTGCATTTTAGGAGGGAAGGTAAGATCCAGGCCATGCTAGCAACCGACTGAGTGGGGCTGACCCCCCTGATTTCATGGTAGAAATACCATACTGAAAAGATACCAAATGAATTGGGAACTCAAAGCAGCCAATCCCACTCCCAACCAGGGTGAAAAATGCTTCAAGAGAAGAAAGAAGGGACTTGAATTGCGGCTCTACATCCAAAAGGTCCCATTTGAATCTAGGGGACCAAACCTGCCTGCCTGCTAAAAGTTCCAGGGAGTCTGAGACCTTACTAGTTCAATCCATGGCTAGGAGGAACAGGTTGGAAATGATCTCAAGGCAGGCATCAACCAGCAATTCGTCCTTCCCATACACACCTTGCTTCCAGTTTTGGGCAGCAATTGAAAATTTAGAGCAAAAGGAATATAAGCTGAGACAATTTCTTTTCACACTCCCAACATAAGAAAGTTTACAACTTTAGGGAGCCGTCCAGAATTATTGAGGCCATACTTTTGTTGGATGACTAACCTCCTACCTCCATAGTTGGTTCTCTTGGACGGTGAAACACCACAATCATTTACCCAGCAAATCGTTGTTCACATCTTTTAAAGATCTGATGCCCAGGCCATCTAGAGCCTTTCAATTCGCAAACTTTTTCCCAAATGACAAGATGATAGTTGTGGTTATCCCCAGTGCCGATAACAGGAATTCCCTCATAACTTGTTCAAGCCTGTTAAAAGTTGACGTTGGCATATGAAAGAGAGCCAGGTGGAAAACAAGGATGCCTGAGAGTGTAGCTTTGAGCAAGGTGGCTCTAGCCCCTAAAGACCGGAATTGGCCTTTCCAAGAGGCCAAGCGCCTCTTGAATCTTTCCATGACCCCATCCCATTTGTATTTTCTTGATCTACCAATACACAAGGGCAGCCCAAGATACTGACCAGATAGAGAGTCCACTCTACATCCTATTCTTTTGGGTAGCTTTGAGACTGAAACACTTCACAAGGCAAGTTCAAAGAAATGAAGAAATAATCATAGCTGGTCATTTGTGGAGGTAGGCTCGTAAAAACACTTAAGTGTCATCTGCATACTGTAAGTCTGAGATGGGAGGACCTTTGCCAAAAACTTGAAGACTTGCAAGATATTGTTGTCAAATCAGTTGGAAATGGCTTTGCTGAAAAAGTCAGTGAAAATAACGAAGAGGAAAGGATGGAGGGGTCCACTTGGTGAAGACCCTCATGGCTTGTAAGGCCTTTGGGCACTGCCATCGGTAAGGACTGAAAAGGACGGCGAGGATACCTGGTCTAAAAAATGTCAATCACATGGTGGTAGGCTTTCTCCCAATACAATTTGGGCATCAAGCCAGGGTTCTTAGTCTGAAATCTATGGTGGACGCACTCATGAGCAATTAGAACACCTTAAAAGATTTTGCAACCTTTAACAAAGGCACCCTAGTTAGGTGAAATAAAAGAGGCAAGCAACCTTCTAAGTGCTGTAGCTAGGACCATGGCAAGTTTCTTATAAGTGATGTTTAACAGGCTCATGAGCTGAAGCAGCCACTTCAATCTTAGGAATCAAGGCAATGGAAGTGGCCTTCATTCCCTATGGAATGCTTCCACAATGGTAAAATTCATCAAAGAAGCCCACGATATTTGGGGCTTGGGAGTCCTAGAACTAGTTGAACAGTGCCACTGGGGAACCGATAGGCCCAGGAGCGTTATCCTAGCCCAGCTCTGCTATTGCTGACCCGATGCCCTGTTCTGAGAAGGGCACTTCCAGGGAGGCAGCCTGGGTCGTAGACAACATATGGAAACTCAAATTCTGGAGCCCATGTCTCGGTAGGTTCTCGGCTTTGAATAGTCTCTTGTAGAAATGTGTAAATAGAGGTCAGATTATATGAGCTCATGACAAGGCCCTCGTGGTTTTTGACACCTAAACGAAAGGAAATGATTACTAATATATTCATTTTTCACAAGTTCATACGATACCAATCACAAATAGAAAAAATATATGGATAATGGTGAGAACCGGCATTTGAAGAGAAGAAAGCGAGGGAAGACCTGCTATTCAAAAACTGATTCAACCTTAAGGCATGCTATAGTCAAACATTTATGAGAAGTTGCAACATAAATAGAGGTATGTAATTCACATACCAGGAAAGTAACGAGGAAGCATCGTCAACAAAATGGAGGCCACCATCAAATGATATCTAGAGAGAAGGTCTACAGTTGTGCTTTTCGAGTCTGATGCCTTGGCCTGTCTGCCTTTACTGCCTTGGGGAGCTTGAAGGGCACGTAATAAAAAGGACAGGCACTTCTCCTGAAACAGTTTCTCTGAGGAAATTTCTTCCAATGATTCGTGTAGAGCTTCTCGTACCCAATCATCCTGGATCAAGTACCATAAAATTTTGATCAGGAAAAAATAAAATTGTGAAAACACACAACATAACTTGGTACAAGAACAACTCAAAATATTCAAGTTCATATCTCAAAGGATCCACTGAACATAGAGTAAGGTCACCGTTTGTCAAGAGTACCCTAAAGAGCAATCCAGACCAAAGCATCAAACCAAATACCACTTCACATATGTGTATAAGAATAACTTTTGTACATTTAGATTTGTAGGAAATGTTTCTATTGTTCGTGTGAGATCTAGCTCTTTATCCATCATATTGTGCCATAGTATGCACAGGATTCAGACAAATTATAAGAGCTGAAATTTCTGCTATTTTCAAAGTAGAAGTATGAGAAGAAACAAATCATTAGGGCTGCAACAGAAACAGAAAAAAAATGCAATAGAGAGAAAAGAATCGCATCTTCATGATCCAAGATGGTACATTTTCATGTTCATACAGGATAAGGCCATATAGAGTAACTTGCGTCACCAGCAGTCCAAAGTCTTAAGGCGAATTTCATTTTCAATAGCACTTCAACAGATCTAGTCCACCAGCAAAGGCCACACGGCAACATGTGACCCAGCCATATGATGTTTGTCATATAATTTGTGAGCTTAGCATGTTTCTAAGTAATTAAAAGCAGATCGGTAATTGATGTTCTAGATGGGTTTTGCAATTAACATATCATATCAATCAGGACAAAAGGTATCCACTGGTAAGCAAAGTTCAAATCGAGTATTAATAAGCACTTCAGCCTTAATGGAGGTATCCAAATACTTCCATGTTATACCATGCCTGCTCAAATTTCTCGTTATTTTGAAGCAAACAAACAATCCAACAGATTATCAATAACTGATATCATTCCATGCTATTTGTATGATGGTTATCCTATTTCCTATACTTACAGTGGCGACGTTTGTCTCACGCACCACAAAATCACTGTATGCATCAAAATGCCTCCAAAACTTAGCCACGCTATTTGTCCTAAATGTTTCCTGCAATTGCAATGTTGATTTGGAAGCATAAGAACTGCGTCCCTTGAGAGAAGACATGAAACATAAATGAAATATTGAGGCGATTGACACGAATTCGGTGCTACTACTATAAAGTGTTTGAACAAAAAAGCAGCAGTTTGAATCGCTTAAGAAACTTGATCCCGTTGTGCACCAAGAAAATTGATAAAATTCAATATGCTATGTAGCACCGAGGAAAAGAAAACAAAACGTCAAACGGTCATAAAAATGTAAAATAAAATAAAATATAATTGATTGTCGGCGTGCATGCTGCAAATTTTGATGTTCAATTCTTATTGAATAATAAATGAAACCCCATAATATTGTAAAGTTGTAAAATGAACGAATTTTTCTTGTATATTTGTGTGACTCGCTGTAATTCCCAAAACAGATGAATTGACAAGTGATCTAAAAATATGTTAAAATTCCAGACACTGAGGAAGGAAAGCCACGAATTCGCGAACCTAAATAATAAATAAAACCATCTGCAAACTACATTGCCTAGGTCATACTGCATACCTCGAGAGCTTGAAGAAAGTAATCCTGGACCAGAGATGATAAACCGTGCTTGGATAGAGCACTTACAAACGCAACAAACTCCGACTCCTTGAATGGATCGTTCTTATCTTGGAGGAGCTTCTCTGTAACGATGCAGAAACCGCTCCAATTGTGCGTAATCTCGTTAATGGCATCTCTATCCATTGTGGGAAGAAGCCTTTGATCATGGCTCGATGCCCTTCCCGCCATTGTTAGAGTTGATCGCAAGGTCTCTGTGAACTTATGGTGATCGATAATGGCTTCGAGGGTTCAATCGCCTTTTTGAAACCCTATAATGGTTTCCCGCCCAGAAAGAAGCTCGTGTTTTAGACTTTTAGTGACCTGGGCTGGAGTTGGTACTTGGGGGCACCGGTTATAGAATTTGTGCCATCCCAAAGCCAAAAAATCAATTTACCAATAAAGTAAATAAATAATTCCAATGCAGCGTACTCCAAAACTTCAAAAAAAAATTTGTTTCATGAAACATCCATCTAGCTTGTTCCAGTGTGGATGGGCTATGGTTTAAACATCAATTTTATGGGATAATTTCAATTTTTCATTCATTATTGCAAACATCACCCTCCCTCCGATCAAGGTTCCAAATAAATTAACAAACACGTTATTTCCCTTAAAATACTCACAGTTCTAGTGTTCTACCTTCTCAAATTCCATAGTTGAAAATTCCATACATACGTCAATGACTCAACTAAATGGACTTTTGATCGCCTCTATTTCGCCCACACTCAGCGGACTCAATACCCTTATCCCAAAATGGTAAAAAGGATAGTTACAAGTCTAATTTTTTTCGGTACAAAGAGGTCACAATCATTTTTAGCTATTGGATGTGAAATTCAATTGATTGGATTCTGTAGGTTGATCTTATGTAAGGCAGAACCAATATGAAGTGCGAGTTAGTTTGAGTAGAATGCTTAAAAAAATACTAGTGGTAAGTCCAAAATGACATGGTTGGAAGTAGTGAAAAAAATATATGAAGACTTGTGATCTCATCGAGGTATAATTTTTAATAGAGCATAATGGTAGACCAATATCGTGTAACCAATCATAATTAATTGAAAAAAGACCATAATGACGACGATGTGAAATCAAATTGATTTAGACTTTATGCCCAATCAATGTCATATCCGTACTAGCCGATTTCATATCTAACAGTCAATAATAATTATGTCATCTTGTATCAAAATTAATGATCTCGTTATATTTCCAAAAGTAAATCCAAAATTTCAAAGTTGCCAATGAAATATAGATTTCCCACACCTACCATCGCTGACAATTATATTCAAATGTCTTCTCTCCCATTTACAGTTTAATGTAGCTAGGGTGGTTAATGGACTAGACCCAGCATGTGGGTTCACTGGCCAAAACCACTTTCGGACCAGTTTTGGGGCAAATACTAAGACCCATGGGAGCTGGGTTGATAGGCCCAATTTTTTGGAGCTTGAATGGCTCGACCAACGCTCAACTTGAAATTGTATGAATTGTATAATAAAATAAATATTTTCCTATATTCTTAGGAAAAAGTTTATATAAGGGCCAGGCCCCAACCAATGCCCAACCTGAAATTGTACGAATCATAAAATAAAATAAATATTTTCCTATATTTCTACAAAAAAGTTTATGCAAGGGCGAGGCCCTAAAATTAAGGTACACCTAAAAAATCCCATAGAAAAGGTTATTTCGATGCCCAAAAATGCTCAAATCGATCATATCAACCTCAAGATGTATAAACATGGGGGAAAATAGATTCAAAACATGGAAACAGTCGATCTTAGTTTTAGACCATCAATTTTTAATATTTTTCAAGTGTTCATATATCTGCTCAATGTCCACTATTTTTGAAGCTTTAAACTTTATAATTAGATATAAAAATAAATTTTCAAGCCATCATAAAGATCCATGGTACTAAAACATATTTGAACACTATTTAAAGGTGCACCTTAATTTGATTGATTAGGCCCTCAGCCCTATGCAAACCACACCTATAGGCGTGAGCATTTTTTTCTTTCTTTTTTCGATGCTGAACTTGGGCGAGGGCTTAGGCCGTGGTCTACTTGGCCCGGGCTCAAAACCTTGTTTTCGAACCCAGGCTGTAGTTTGCATGGCATCGGACCAGAACTGTCCCGGGCCGAACCCAGACTGTCAAAGCAGGACACATCTGTCATGCCATTTTTGCTCCCTCTCTTACGCTGAGAAAGAGCATGGCGCCTAAATTGATTTCCCGCCATTCAAAATATCATCCATTTTCAAATTCAAATTGAGTTTTAATAACAATACTCGCTCGCGGGTCTCCAAAAGTGCTTCATATCAATTGTCAAATCTCACTTCATTTTCTAACGCCCCTCTCTCTCTCTCTCTCTCTCTCCTATTCTCAAATTTTACTTCATCTCCAACTCTCTGTTTCTCTCTACACTCCCTTCCCTGATATCACTTTCCTAGGGTTAGGGTTTTGACCCAAATCACATTTCTCAATGGATAGGAAAAAGGGAAACATATATTTGCAGGCCTCTCTCACTGCAATCTCCGCAATGGTTGCAGAGACCGCCACTTTCCCTATTGATATCACCAAAACCAGGCTCCAATTATACGGAGAGTCCATTTCTGCTGCTTCTCGTGCTCATGCATTTCGAACCGCCATTGATATAGTCAAGGGAGAAGGGTTGATGGGTCTCTACAAGGGTTTGTCCCCTGCTCTGATTCGCCACCTTTTCTACACTCCTATTCGAATTGCGTGCTACGAAAATTTAAGAAATGCAGCTCCAGAAGGGAATAAAGCTCTCATTGGAGGGGTTTCTGGTATTTTAGGTCAGGTAAGTTATCACAATTCTGAATTTTCTTCATTTTCACATTTGATGTGGAGAATTGAAGCTGGTTCTGAAACTTTATTATGAGAAAAGAGGGTCAAAAAATGGAGAACTAGGCAATCGAACTGATTATCTGTTTACTCATTTGTTTATTGCTATAATTCAACTAATGATTACGGGAAAACTAAACTATCACAATCAAATAATTTTCAGAAATACAATGTGGCTTTTTATTATTTCCATAGAAATGAAATTACGAAGGAAATTCCTTTTTAGTGGAGGTGTAGATAGTAAATTACATTTTATTGCTGATAAGATAATTGCAGCTTTCATTAATATGATAATTTGTATGTTTACAGGGGACATTTCCCTTTCTTTTTCTTTTTTTTTTCCTTTCATTTTGCTGTTCCATTATGAAAACCAGGTGTTATTCTACTGGTTTTTAGATGGTCCTTTAATCCTAACTATCATTTTCCGAATAATGGTTACTGGCCTAAAATATTGTTCTCTTCTTGCGGCCAACCAATCGCCCTTCTTATTTGAATATGGGGTGTTTTTGAAACGAGTTGTATCAGCATTTTCTTCACATGTTGGAAGACCAGAATCTTTCATCTCTACTCTCTTTTTATGTCTCTCTCTCACATGGATGGATCTTCCTTGAATTTCAAGAGAGTGAAGTTTCAGGGTATCTTGAGTATTTGATTATTGTTGATTTCTAGTGTGAAGTTTTTTTTTTTTTGTATTGTCCATGAGAAAGGGTATTTGTGATTGTCCTAATGGAATTACAGATTGTGGCAAGCCCAGCAGATCTGATTAAGGTAAGGTTACAAGCAGATGGTCGGTTAGTGAATCAGGGTCTCCAGCCTAGGTACAAGGGGACTATGGATGCCCTCATCACCGTTGTGAGGATCGAAGGTTTTTGGGGCCTCTGGAAAGGCGTTTTCCCCAATGTTCAGAGAGCATTTTTGGTGAACATGGGGGAGTTGGCAATCTATGACCATGCTAAACAACTCATTCTTAGAAAGCAAATTTGTGATGATAATATTTATGCACATACCCTCTCATCTATTATGTCTGGTCTTTCTGCTACCACTCTGAGCTGTCCTGCTGACGTAGTGAAGACTAGAATGATGAACCAGTCTACTCACAGAGAATGCACAGCAGTTTATAGGAATTCATTTGATTGTCTGATGAAGACAGTGAAAATAGAAGGCATATGGGCATTGTGGAAGGGGTTCTTTCCTACATGGGCAAGGCTTGGTCCTTGGCAGTTTATGTTTTGGGTTTCTTATGAAAAGCTCCGGAGTCTAGCAGGCCTTTCATCATTTTAGTGGATTTTTTGTAACCTTTTACTGTAGCAGCAAATTGTAATCTCTACCCAGATCATATTTATTGCTAAAAGTTTATGTCAGGCAAACATTTTTGAATTTTATTGTTCAGGCTGTATTGTTATACTGTTGAGTCGCACAACAGAGAATTCACGGGTGCAACAAGTATCAACAAACAGGAAAACACAACTCATATAGAACAAAAGCACATCAATTTTCAAGAGAGTGAAAATATTTTTATTTCACTTTTTATTCAACACACTTACAAAGAATTGCCTTCTCTATAACTTTACGCACGTACCAGTGTACCTATTTATAAACTCAAGTAAAAGGATAAACACTAAACCTCTCCTTTGTCCTATGATGGTGCAAATCTATCCATATGCATTCTCATCTTCATGTACAACAAAATCTTATCCTTGTCAAACCCACAGTTACCCTAATCATTTAAAACTTCTCAATCCTTATCATTCAGGATTCCTATTAATCCTACAAGATGTAGCACATATCGAATTTAAATTCAAGACTCTTATCCTAACTACCTTGAGCTCCTAACCAGCCCATCCCCTCATACTTCATTCAATTTTGATTAAGTTTCTGTGAAATGCATGTCTTTGCCTGTGGGAAATTAGTAAAGTGCGAGAAATGCAATTCTTTATTTCACTTAAATTCTGTGTAGCCTCTGGTGACTGGTGTGAGCTTTTAGTCCATTTTCAGGACACTCGGACCTCCACAAATGTCAGGTGGTGCGCGCTTATTCCACAAGCACCAACCAGCAGTTCTCTCATCTTAGAAACAAAACATCCCCACCCCACCCTAGGTTTGCCAAGTGTGGGGCAGAAGACCCTGTCAATGGCTTGCACTAGCCCAAGGGGCCTCGGGAGGTATTTGGGTCACATAGGACCCCACACTCCATTCCCTATCCTCCTCAGTGTTTGCCCTCTTTACGGTCGCAGCCTCCCTAATCAGAGTTGCAGATGGCTTCCCATGGAAGTTTGCTGTGGTATATGGCTCAGAAACCTCCTCTAGGAGGAGCTAGATGATATTGCCACCCTTCACCCCTCTCCTTGGTGCATTGGAGGTGACTTCAATGTCGCTAGATGGTAATTTGAAAGAAATTCCAATCCAAGGACTACCCCATGTATGCATAATTTCTCCAACTTTTTTTCCAGACACAATCTCTTAGACTTACCTCAGGGCAATGCCTTTACCTGGTCCAGCCATTCGACCTTGCCTTCTCTGTCCCAGATAGACCGCTTCTTAGTTAGCCCCGAGTGGGACGCTTCCTTTCTCTGCAGCCCTCCCGAAGCCAACAGCAGACCACTGCCCCATTCTGCTCGACACATTGCCGGTCCCCAGAGGTCCCAAATGGTTTAATTTCAAAATGTCCTCGCTTGAAGAACTTGAAATCCACTCCCTTATCCCTCAATGGTGGCTATCTTTCTCAAACATGGTCCAAGGGTGGGCTGGATTCAGCCTCCAAAGCAGCCTCTAACTCCTAAAGGCGGCCCTCAAAACCTAGAGTACCCAACTTCCAGGGAACTTTAAGACTTAAAAGGAAATCACCTTGCAATCCATCATGCACTGGGACCAAATTGAAGAGGCTAGAGTCTTAACTCTGGCATAATGACAACAACGAACCAATCTCAAACACCTCTACCAATCCCTCCTCCACAAGAAAGACATCTATTGCCATCAACGGTCCAGAATCAAGTGGCACAAGTGCGACGACCTCAATACTGCAGTCTTCACCTTTACCATTCCCTCCTCCACAAGAAAGAGATCTATGGCCATCAACTGTCCAGAATCAAGTTGCTCAAGTGCGGCGGCCTCAATACTGCATTCTTCCATAGAATAGTAAACTGCAGATGCCGTGATAACACAATCAATTTTGTCTAGCAATGCAATCTTGTTCTGGACAGCCCCCATCTTGCTGAGCAAACTATCATCGAATTCTTTAAAAATCTCTTCTCAACGCCCCCAGGGTCCCACCATGGATGACCTATCTTTTCTCTCCTTACCCCACAACCTGGCACATTGGATGGACTGCCCCTTCTCGGAATGAAAGATTCTCAAAGCTGTCCACGACCTCGGTCATGACAGAGCCCTTGGGCTTGACGGCTACCCTGTGGCCATCTTCAAAACCTTTTGGGAACCTGTGCTCTCATTCTTTGAGGAATTTCATGCCAGAGGGACAGTCCATAGAGCCGTGAACGCAACCAACATAACCCTCATCCCCAAAAAGGAAGGGGCTGAAGAGATAAAGGACTTTAGGCCAATCAGCCTGATTAATAGTTCTTACAAGTTGCCAACTAAAGTCTAGCCTTTGAACTTAGTGTTTATATTCGAAAATTTCAGCAGAAGTTGTGGCCTCCGCCTGGTTTTCGGGTCTAAACACGTCAAGAGAATGGGTCCCATCAAATTGTGATTTGAGTGAGAGACTAGCCACGAGACCGCCCTCGCATGGATCATTGGCAGTGCCGGCTTCTAACACGACCAAACAGGAAAATGGGGTTTTTCGAGAAGGAGAGGGGGGTTTAGAAAAGGTTTTCAAAATACAGGGAAAAAAAATGGGGGCATAACTTAAGCCGGGCTCCTAGGCCCTGCACTTGGAGCCAGTGCTAGTTTAGGATCAATACTGGTTTGCCGATTGTCTCCAAGCTTTCGGGGTCCACTAGGCCAGGCGATCGAAGGTTGATGCGCTTGTGCGGATTCAAGAACGTGAGATTTTTATGTTTGGGCATGCTGGGTCTCGGTCTATAGGGTCTGAGGAAACTAGGTTTAGTGCGGGGTCTAACAAGTCCGGTTTCAATGCAGCAGAGTCTGGGCGTGATTTTAGAAATAGGTCCTCAAAATGGGGGGGTTGACCCCTATTTATAGACATGTGGTCCCTTTACCATCCAAAATCAGAGGTCAAATCTGGGCCATTCGGTACTTACACTAGTGATGGGCCCACCAAGGCTACCAACCATATCACTACATTTTGTTGCCTCTAAAATATTTGAAAATCTAGATGCTAATAGTGACATTGATCCATTATGATTACTGGTTGCATAAGACGTAACTCCGTAATTTATGGTCGATGTGATTTTGGGTGATGGTGTGTTAGATGGCCGACAACACTACTAGCAGTGTTGGCACTACTACTGGTGTTTGTACATTCAAATTTGGCCAGGACGTGGCTGTTTATAGAGTCAACATTGCTACTACCCTCGCTGAGGCATGATGGTTACATTCCGCCGCAATCCGGCCGTCCCGAGATTTGACAATAAGCGGTGGTTTAGGCTAATGTGGAATTGTTGTTGCTGATGCCCACGTTCAATGATGGTGCCCCCATCGCTCACATAATGATGGTTACTTTTCACTTCATTTCAAGAATTTCAATGTCAAGCGATTACCGGCAATTTGAGCCAATCAGGAATCGATGTTGCTGATGCCAACATCCAACGATGGTGTCCCTATTAGCCATGTAATGATGGTTACTTTTAGTCGTAGTTTGAGAATTCTGACGTCAGGCAATTGGAAGCAATTTGGGCCAATCAGGGTTCAATGCTGCTGGCACCAGTGTGGTGACTTGAGCCGCCGTCTTCTGCATGTTACTGGCCATGTCATCGACACTGGTGTCCCCTAAGCCACGCTTACACTCTGGCGAGGCGACCCCCTGGCTTTGGTGCTGCTTTTGGGGTCGTTGAGTCTAGGCTGGTTTCCCCTTCGATTTCGAGCGGTCTGTTAGGGGTCCTGTCGGGGTTCCAGTTTCAAGTCCGACTTTTTATGTAGGACGATACTAGCGGTCTGGTTGTTAGGGTACTAGTTTTGGGATTTTAGGTGGTTATGGGGTTCATGGTGGCAGTTTTGGGGCTGATCAGGGTGTCTACACTTGGGTTTGCTTGGTAACTAGAAGGTAAACATACATTGGAAATTGGAAGTTCTTATTTGTTTGGAAGAAAGAAGATCTCAAAGGAAGTTTTGGGTGTATGTGTTTGATAACCTGCTGGAATGTTAAAGAAGTTCTAGGTACATGTGTTTGACAACCTGTTGAAATATTGCATGAATATATATATTATATATAATACAAATATATATTAATAATTTAAATATAAATATATAATATAACATAACATAACATAATATATAATATAGTGTATTTTATATTTATTTTATTAATATATATTTGCTATGTAATACTATAAATATCTATTACATAATAAAATAATAATATATTTTATTATATAATAGAAATATATATTGATAATTTAAATATATTACATATATAATATACATAATATATAATATAAATATAAATATAAAATATAAAATATAATATAATACAATATGTAATAAAAATAATATAATATAAATATAAATATAAATATATAATATAATATAGTACAATATGATCTACTACAAATATAGATATAAATATAAGTAGGAAGGCAGAAGAGGGTTTGAGTAAGAAGCCATGTTCAAGGGCCAAGTTCCTATTTTAAGTTCCATTATTTTAGATGGAACTTTTTTTCTTAAGCACATGGAAGTAAGGAAGTTATGGGGGAACTTCTTTATTGTATAAGTTCCATGCATCAAACGCGTAACTTATACAGTAATGGAGAAGTTCCTTCTTCCTCCTCTTAACTGTCTGTTATCAAATATGCCTTGGAGAAGTCCTAGGCTTGGTTATCTCCCCTAACAAGGAGCCTTCGTCAAAGATAGGTAGATCCTCGATGGTGCTCTCGTGGCCCATGAAAGTATCCGTGGCAGACATCCCTCTAAGGTGTCGAGGGTTGTAATTAAACTGGATTGCTTATGACCATGTCGACTAGGCCATACTCAATGAGAGCTTAGGTAAGATAGGACTTGGGGTCCACTAGAGAAAGTGGATAAAAGTCTGTATTTCTACCCCCTACTTCTCAATCCTCATCAATTGGTCACTTAAGGGTTATTTCGCCTCTTCTAGAGGTCCCAGGCAAGGAGATCCCCTCTCACCATTTCTCTTTGCCATAGTGGGTGAAGTTTTCAGTAGGTCAGTGGAAAGGTTGTATGCTCATGGGCTAGTGGAAGGCTTCCAGGTGGGAAGAAACAGACTAAAATCACTCATCTGCAATATGCCAATGACACCCTACTCTTTTGTGTGGCAAACAACGAACAGATCGATCACGCCTCCTCTTTCACAAGTGTTTTGAGCTTGCCACAGGATCTAGAGTGAATATGGACAAAACCAGGATGATGAGTGCAATCATGGAGGAGCCAGCTATACGAGCCCTTGCAGCCAGGTGGGGTTGTGAAGTAGACCCCTTTACGTACCACCTACATCGCCTGCCGCTATGCCTAAGTAAGCCCAAGAAAAGCCTATGGAGCCACCTAATTGACAAATTCGACAGGAGACTAGCAAGTTGGAAAGCCCGTTACCTCTCCCCTGCCGGAAGACTGACCCTTACTAAAGCCATCCTTTCTATTATGCCCATCTTCCAGATGTATGTATTCCATATCCCCTCGCAAGTGGTCAACCGTCTAGAACAACTTCCTCTGGTCAGGGGAGGAGGCGAGGAAAAAATACCACCTGGTATCATGGGACAAGGTTTGTTTGCCCAAAACCAAGGGTTAGGGATCCGAAATTTAAAAGGTGCACCCTGGCCTCATGGGCAAGTGGTGGCGGCGGCTGGCCACCCAAAATAACCACCTCTGGCAGACAGTCATCCGTCACAAACATAAGCTCCTGCCTTCCGACTGGCTTCCCTCTTATAACTTAGGTGGCAACACCTTGGGCGCATGGAAGTCTAGTTGTTGCAGCCTCAACCCCTTCAAACACTTCACTAGGTTCCGTCCCCGGACTGGTAACCCTATTAAGTTCTGGCTCGATCTTTGGATAGGAGACACATCCCTAAAAGACTCTTTCCCCAACCTTTTCCGTGTTGCTCGAGATACAAATGCCTCTGTTGCCAACCAATTCCAAATCATCGAGCAAGCAAGAGTGGAGCCCTGGCTTCTGAAGGGCTCTAACCGAAGCTCAAATGGGTGAATTCCAGGAGTTATCCTCACTTATGCAATCTGTTTTCCTCCCTTTACAAGGGAAAGATAAACTTGTTTTGTCCCCTGCAGCCACAGGTCACTTCTCAGTCTCCTCCTCCTACCACAAACTCCTCCCAAACCCTTCCCCCCTGGCCGCCTCCTCCCTCCCAATCACTAGCAAAGCCTGGTTCCTTTCATCCCACCCAAGATCCAGTTCATCAGGATAACCCTCGCAAAAAAGGCTGTCACCATAGACCACATTCAGAGAAGGGAAGTGCCCATCCCAAACAGATGCATCATGTCCGCATCTGTCAAAGAAACAAATGAGCACCTTACATTGCAATGTGTAGCCTCAGACCTCTTCGGGTGTCTCCTACAACTCTTCAACATGTCTTGGATTACACTGAGGTCTGTCCCTCACCTTTTCTCAGCCTGAATTCATACCACATGGGGCAAGTCAGGCTTACTGCTGTGGAGGGCCTCACTAGCAGCGACCCTGTGGGTCATTTAGACAGAGCACAATAAACGCACATTCAGGGGCGAGTTCGACTTCATTGAAACCCTCAAATTCTGAGAGCTTTTAATTTTCTGGGCCAGTAACAACTCCCTCTTCAAACATTAGTCCCACTCAGACTTCCTATGGAATTGGGAAGCACTTTTGCATCTCAGCCCCATTCGACTGCAGCAGGCTTCCCCCTGCAGACCCCTCTGAATTTTGATGGCTGCTCGCTGGGCAACCCTGCACCCAGATGGCATAGGGGGCATTTTCGGAAACCATGAAGGCCTAACCCTCCTTTCTTATTCCAAATACATCGGCGTGGCTGACTCTACTACTGCAGGATCCCAAGCCCTTCTTGAAGGCTTGAAAAATCTACATCCTAATTGAGGCTCAAGGGTAATCGTCGATGGCGAATTCCAAAGCGGATGCACTCATGAAAGAGGGAGCAAGTCTCTCCCCAGCTCTTCAAGGACACTGCACCTTTTTGAGCTGTATTCTTTTTCATGCATTGACAGTTTTCCGCTATGAGGCTTCAGAATTGTTACATTCACAATTTTGTTTCATCCCATACTTAACTGTGTATAGCCCACATTAATTGGGTTTACTGCCCTGTCAGAGGGAGGTATCTTTTG
This sequence comes from Amborella trichopoda, assembly GCF_054954075.1. Lineage (NCBI taxonomy): Eukaryota > Viridiplantae > Streptophyta > Magnoliopsida > Amborellales > Amborellaceae > Amborella > Amborella trichopoda. The sequence continues at coordinate 59,607,338 of NC_142339.1, forward strand.
TATATCGTTATGGATTTCAATACATGTTAACAACTTCCAATAAAAAATAAAAAAAATTGGCTAATCCAAGGGATATGATCTTACCCTTCTTTTTGGACAGGTTCATGTTAACCCTATCAATAATAATAATAACAATAATTATTATTATTAAACTGACCATTTACTGCCCATACAAGTTATTTTCAGCAATGAATCTCATTGACATTGTGGTGCAGCTAAAAATTACCGGCTGACAATAATCGGCAAATACAATTGCATTTTAGAGAGAGAAATAAAAAACTAAGAAGAAATCAGCATGAAGGCACAAACGTGGGGTTCCGAGATCTCCACCACACACTACAACCAAGAGAAAAGGCTTTCGTCTCTCTCTTTCTCTCTATAATAATGCATTATTTTATTTACCAAAAAGCCATCACATACAATGTATGCTTTATTTCTTTTATAACTACTCTTCCTTCTAAAAACCAGAACTCCCTCATCCTCTAAAGATAACCTTCCCTTCATGTTAATCTTATATTGATAAGCTTCTTATTTATAAGAAAAAATCTTATATCGATAAGCTTCTTATCTATAAGAAAAAACTTTTTGTAACCAAGGCTTACAAAGAAACGGCTCTACCCTTTCTAAAACGGACTCTATTATCTTAAAAAAAAAACTTACTAAAAAAATTAAAGATTTGCTAAATATATAAAAAGGTAAAATTCTTTAACTAAAGACAACTAAAGATTTTCTGTCTCTGTAAAAAAAAATAAAAGATACCCTAAGCCCAAATAACAAATAAACCCACACCCGTAAAAATAAAATTTTAAAAAATAAAATTAAGATTTTGAATCAACCAAATATTGACATGCATCACATTGTTATCCTAGTTAGTATTTACTAGTTACTATACATCCAAAAACCAAATTGACGGGGAGTCCCTTGGATCAAATTACTACTTATTACCAAAAAATGAGTCTCACGAATTGTGAGACTTATAATCATCATAGGGATCTAAGATTATATATTGGACCATAGTACATCAAGAGCTATAAATGGCTTTTGGATTTCCTGAATCAGTTAGAGGGGCGAATTGATATTCAAATACCTATTGAATTTGTGGACCTAGATTCTATTCATCCTGCAATCTATCATGCACATGATTATAGAAACATATACCTGACTACCCATTACATACACAGTGTGTGTGTGTGTCTCTCAAGTTACAACAGGTGCTGATATAAGGATGGAAGGTTGAGATGCACCAGCATGTGTATAGGTTGTCACGTATAGGAGATAGGTCACTGTGCATATTGTGAATTTGAAATTAGACTACTCTGTTTTCTCATGTTATGAGGGGTGTATTCACATGGCAAGTAGTTATGATAACCTGAAATCTTCTATGATCTTAAAAGCACATTTCAGTTTTAAATCTTTTGGGTGATGGGACAAGATGGGGCACCACCAAACTGCAAATTCAAGTTTAAGTATTTTGTATGCATGGTTCTTTACCAAAAAACTTCAGGCATATGATAATCTATACAATAAACTGAGAACAAGAAATGGTGAAAAAGTTGTCTTCAAATTAGCAAAAATAAGATAAAAAGTGTTCGGATCTAGACTATATTGACTGCATTAAGAGTGAGGATCAAAGGGCCTTAGTGAAGGATGAAGAGGTCAACAAAAGATAGAGAGTTTATTTTAAAAAATTATTAAATGACGAACACAATGGGAACATAGCGGTAGAAAGAACTATTGGCATAAATGAAGGCGGAGGACATAGATACATTCGCAGGATTAGGATATCGGAAGTGAAAGAAGCTTTGAAAAGGATGAAGATAGGAAATGCTTTAGGGTCATATGGTATCTCGATAGAGGTTTGGAAGTGCATGGGGGAGATTGGCATTGACTGGCTGACCAAGTTGTTCAACAAGGTGTTGAGAACAAAGAAAATACCAGACAAATGGAGGAAAAATATGGTGGTACCTATTTACGATAATAAAGGAGACATACAAAATTGTGTGAACTATTGAGGGATCAAATTTATGAGTCACACTATGAAGCTCTGAGAGAGAGTGATTGAGAACGACTAAGACATGAAACAAGTGTATAAAAAAACCAATTTGGTTTTATGCCAGGGAGGTCAACAACTGAGGCTATTTTCCTACTTAGGCAATCGATTGAGAAGTTTAGGGCGAAGGGAAAAGACCTCCACATGGTGTTTATTGATCTAGAGAAAGCTTATGATAGAGTACCCCAAGATTTGATTTGGTGGATGTTAGAAAAGAAAGGAATCTCTAGACACTATATCGACTTAGTGAGAGATATGTACAATGGTGCGCTAACTAGCGTACGAATAACTAATAGAGAGATGAGTAAGTTTTCAATGACAATAGGTCTACATCAGGGGTTAGCATTAAGCCCATACCTATTCGTCTTAATTGTGGACGACTTAACTAGGCATCTACAAGATGAGGTACCGTGGTGCGTATTGTTTGTAGATGACATAGTTTTGATCGATGAGACATGAAACGGCATTAACACAAAGTTAGAATTGTTTGTGGGCAAATTATTTTGCTTTATATAATGATATCTTGAACAAAATTAAAGCGAATTGTGGCTGCAATCAAAGAGTAGAGGTATGACTTAAATTTCAGTAGACACGGGGTACAGTTTAAAACATCTTTTTCTCTATGTATTTCTTCAAAATTACAAATTGAAAACTGAATTTTAGTTAGAAAGCAAGCTTTGGCTTGGGGCTTTGGCTCTTGGACAAAATTGTTGAACTTAAAGTGTTATAACTAATTTACAACCATAAAATGAGTCTTTAATATTTTAGTTACACTAAGAATGATGTGGGCCATCTGAGGCATCTCACACATTATAACACAACTGGGTGCTTTGATCCCTCTTGTACAATACATGGATCAGACACTTTTACATGGATATGCAACCATGTGTGGGTAAGCTTTGGGAGAGACCTGGTTAGAGGAAGGTTTGAAAAGGAGTTGACTATTAAGAAAAGCCAACTTCTTTCCCTTTGTGGTCATATCATCCTCATCAAGGCAACGTTAGCTATCCTTGTTGAATGCACCAAATCTCTCTTTGAGATTGTAACTATCAATGGCGAAGCCAGAGTTTCAAAGAGATTCTCCTTGTAGTTATGTGGGAGAAGTTTCCCAAATTCACTTAGGTGGAAGAGATATTGGAGTAAGAAAAGGAGAGAGGTATGAGTTCAGGAGATTAACAAAAGTCGGTAGGACTTTTTTGGTGGGTGGCATTGAATAATTTCTAATGAGGGAAGAAATTAAATCTCATTCAAGGGAAAGGAAATGCTCAAGTTTAATTTTGTTAAGTACTTGTTTGTGATTTCAGGATTTGGGGGTGTAGGAGGCTTATTAGATATTGGTTAAGTACCGACTTTTTTTGGTGAGTGGCATTGAATAATTTCTATTGAGGGAAGAAATTAAATCTCATTCAAGGGAAAGGAAATGCTCGAGTTTAATTTTGTAAAGTCCTTATTTGTGATTTCAGGATTTGGGGGTGTAGGAGGCTTATTAGATATTGGTTAATTGCAGTGTTGAATACCTTATCAGGTAAGATTGAGTTTGTGGATTCCATGATGGGGATGATGGATCCCTTCTTCTCACTAGCATAATCTTGATATAATTCATAAACTTAGGTAGTATGTTTTGTTTATTTTATGATGTGCTTGCAATTGTATTTTCACGATTTGTTTATTACCATGCTACATCAACTATTGCTAGTGTGTAACATAAAGCTAAGCATTGGAACAAACTTCTGTGTGCATGCACTCGCAGGAGCATGTGTGTGTGTGTGTGAGAGAGAGAGAGAGAGTTGAAAATCTCTGTCCAGGTGAAAATGAGAATATTGTTATCATGTCACTGGGCAAAGACAAGTGCTTCATTGTGGACAATGGCAAGTGCTTCATTCAAGATAGAAGTGGCCCTTTTAGGCCCAGTTTTGTTGGAGCACTAAACTGGATTTCTACTATTACATTTGAGGGTCAAAATTACTATAACTCATTTTTGTTAGTCACTTTTGGAACACTATTTGTGTAGAAAGCACCACCAAATAGTGGCTCTATGGTAATAGCCAGAGTAAAAAGAACATATTTTGCTTTTTCCTAGTAGAAGGTAGAATATTCCTAGGGTCATGGTTCCCCTTTAGTGCCAGTTTGAATGGACCACTAAACGGTTTTTATACTATTGTGCTTGTGCGGGAAAACTGTTGTAACTCGTTTGTTTGTCGCTTTTAGAACCCTGTTTGTATTAAAAACACCACTAGATAGTGGCTATTTGGTAATAGTCAGATGTCAAAAACATATTTTTCCCTTTTGTTATAATTGTAGAAGGGGTATCTCCTTAGGGGAACACTCCCTACTGGCCCTCAGCTTTTATATGACCCATATACTAGTAGAAGTTGGATAAACTGCTCAGGATGATAAACAACTCTATCAAGAAATCTGGTGATTAAGAAACAAGTGGAAAATGGGGTTTTTTAAGCAATGTTTTGAAGATAAGTGCAGTCAAGAAAGTTTGGCACATGTGAATGACATAGGACTAAGCTGTGCCATTTTTCACTTTGAAATGTATGGAGGGAAAGAATGACCCACCTTATTGATTTCGACTCCCTTAAAGGTAGAAAGGAAGGGCAGTATTCCAAAATTTTGGGCAGTCCAAAGGTGGCCTTAAGTCTTATAAAACCACGAATCCATGAGAAATTCGAGAAAGCACACTTTGCATGTTGTTATATGGTATATGGTTCATCCAGGGAGCATCCATGATCAGTTCCCTTGAGAAACGGTACACATTTAACCTTAGTTCTTGATGACAAACATTTGCCTTGTACAGTCAATCTCCACTGTCAAACTTTTGAAACATCACTTTTTTTGAAATTAGTTACTATGAATGTCATTCACCTATGAACAATTACAAGGAGGTTCAAGAGGAAAAAGATGTAACCACCAATGAATGTTGGTGCACACCACCCTTTGCTAAAGCATCTACTTCTATATTAGCCTCCTTAAAACAATGAGATAACTCAAAAGAACCACTATTTAAAATGAAAAAGATTTTAGAGTAAGAAAATACTAGGTTTCAATACAAGGTTGCCAAGTTTTACCTTGGCAGGCTCATCTCTCAAAGGATATTCTATTCCTCATTAAGTATACAAGAAAACCGATTTTCTTTTCTAAAACGAGGTCACAATCGCCTCTAGTTGAAATTCCAAAATAACAATTTTACATAATATTTTTATTTCAAAAATAACAATTTAAACAAGATTAATGTCAAGTTCTTGAATATTTAGATCCACCATTCAACAAATGAATGGCTTGAGTTCACCAAAAATGGTGGACTTATTTTCCCACTTTTTTTTTTGTGAGCTTTTTATCGCCTAGATGAGCACAGTAGTGCAAGTGAGGGTCCAATAGACCTCTACTTTTGAAAGTGACTTATGCTACAATACGAGTTTTATGCTTGTGTATGAATTTAGATGAATATATCTGATAAGGAATGGGTTCAAAGTTATATGAGTTGCATGCCACAACATGACATTTTGAGTTCCATTATTATTATAGGTATAAAATACTTTTTTCCCCTCTATAAATTATTTCTCTCGAGTAACACATGTTCCAAAGAAGTGTCAACCGCTGGTTGGTTCATTTGAACTGCCAAAAAAAAAAGAAAAAAGAGATGAACAAATCTAATAAATTGCATGTGTTCACTTTATCTAATCATATTAACATATTATGCAAAAACACAAATAGGTATAGATAAAAAATTACATACTTGTATGCCCATTTTTATGGAGAGAGACTTTTAATCCAAATTCAAACCTAAAAATTAATTTCCATTCTCTTTGAGTTAAGACTTAGCTACAGGAAGAATTAATTGCTGGTCACAACCGAAACATATGGCAGTTAAATACGACCACTCTAAGTTGAAATGTCTTGCCTTTTTTCGTTTCCTCATCGATCAAGTTTCCAGCTGCTCTCAACGTTCAGATTTTGAAGAATGTAAATATGGAAGTTAATAACAGAGCAGCATAGGATGCCTTTGCAATTAAGCTTAGAGGAGAGAGAGAGAGAGAGAGAGAGAGAGAGAGAGAGAGTCAATTTATTTGCTTTGAATTAGAGAGAAATGGTGGTGGCTTTATGGGATGCAACTTTTTCCATTAGACTGACCTTCATTGCTTTATTTATGTGGACTCTGGACCACCCACCAACCCAACCCACGATTCATGGAGAAGTGGTGATGACTCGATCAATCTTTCCTCCTCTTCACTGTGCGAAGGTTTTTCGCTCCAAATTTGTTAAAACCAGACCAGACCAACGGTCCAACCGGTAGAATTGGTGACATGAACCTTGTTTGGTCCATGAAGCCTTAAATTGGAACTTATACGTAATCTGTCAAACTGGCATTTGACCAGTCGAATCGGCTCAACTGCTAGTTTTGCTGATTCTATTGGACCATCCAGTTTTGGGAAAGTTAAATTTAATTCAAATGTATTTTTAAACAAAAGAAAATGCTTGATGAGTTTTTATAGGATTTTATTCTTTCTTTCCATGTTTTTCATTTTAATTTCATGGGAACTTTTTATTCAAAAAAACAAGGGTATCAAATTTTTGATAAAAGTTTTCATTTTTTTTTTAATAGTTTTATATATTTTTCATTTGGACAGCTCACTAGAATTTAAGAAAAATCCATTCCTTTTGTACTGATAATTTAATATATCTCGCTACATAATTTTGGGAACAAAATTTATTTCAAACACAACATCTCTGTATCATAGCTTATTTAAAATGGAGTTAAAATCTATTCCTTTTTTATGAAATTTTTAAAAAAATTGGCCAAGATTTAGCTAGGAAAGGTAAACAAAAAAGTACTTTTATCAAAGTTTATCTAAAATGAGGAAAAACTCGATTGATTAATTTTTTTTATATGGGAGAAAAAGATCCAACCGGTTTGACCACTGATTGGACCGATTTTAACTAAACTAGTCCCTTCACCATTGTTTCAATCTTGATAACTCTCTCTTCAGAATATCATTTCATGTGGTTTGTTGTGGAGAAATTTTATGAGATGGCTTCCACCTCTGCATTCTAATTTCGATACATCGCAGCTTTATACTGCAACGTTTATTTTCAGAGACGGGGTGCGGCCCCGTAGTCCGAAAGAGAGAGAGAAGGAGAAGGAGAGAGAGATTAGTCGGCTTAGCGTGGAGAAATAATGGAAGAAGCAATTGATGTAACGAGAGAGAGAGAGAGAGAGAGACTGTGGGTTTGTACGAGAGATAGATACAAATGTCACATGGCCTTATTCAATTCTCTCCCCTCTTTCTTTGTCGGTGAACATGACGCTTTTCAGCACCCTTCCAAACATGAGGTAAATCTGTCTCACAAAATAATACTCCTTTTATATCTTAAAAAGATGAACTTTTGCTTTATGTTGTTGATCGGTAAAACAGTCATATAAATTCGATGTTTAGATCCTATGTGATGTTATAGCTTTGTTATTTATTTATTTTTCCTTTTTTTGGTGTATACTTGGGTTTGATTCAAAGTAAAAAACTGGATTTGATATTAAATAGCTCAAAACTAATGTTTGATCAATCAGTTTGTTTTCGCCGATTAGATTGGCTAAACAAACTGTGGGATAATTTTTTATTTAATATATTATTATCACAAAAATGATCTTATATGACTCTCTTCCACTCATGTGTGTAGGATATCAAATGATCATCATTAAATTTGGTACGGATCTATAAAAAAGTCAAGTTTCACACCTATGTGGTACTTTTTTTAAAGATTTATGTCAACTTTAATAGTGATCTTTTGGAGTCCTACACACATAAGTAGAATAAAATCTTATAAGTTAAAAATTATGTTCCATTCGGTTTGATTCAACATTCATACCATTTTTTTTACCGTACTAGAGTCTACCTCCCTCACCTTGCCAGTCCAATCCTTGAAGCATTGCTCATCGCAAGAGCAAAATAGATATAGATCTTTCTAATGAGGGAGGTTAATTTATATCAAAAGCGAACTTAGAGACACACAAGAGCTATAAAATTTCACATTGGATCCGTTATAAACTTTTTTGGTCTTATTATATACAATCCTTTTAAAAAAAGCGATTATGATATTTTTGGGCTAGTTTTTTTTTCTCTTTTTCTTTTCAATCGAGTTTATCTCTTGTCATAATATTTCAATCATATTTTCTGCTGCTATTCATATGTAAAATGTGAATCCGTTTAACAGAATATTGGGTGGGTTAGAGAGAGAGAGAGAGAGAGAAGTACAGTTCTAATTCTTTCAGATAATCCAATTTTTTGTTGGGATTGCGTTGTCTGGTCCCAAGGGGGACAGGAAAATGGGAGCACAGAGAGAGAGAGAGAGGAGAAGGCACTCCACTTTATCTCAATCCAAAGCTAAAAACTGTCCTTTTTTCAGTTAGAGGGGCTTTTAATGTGTGGCGACAAACGCATGAGACTGAGAGGAAAGTTCTGTTCTGGCCGCTCGCTGAATGACCAAAATATCCTTCGTCCTTCCTTGTCTTCTCCTATTTCTCTTTCGTATCGTATAAAAACCAAGTTAGAGTGCACACTTGCTCACATGAAATGAGAAATGAAATGGGGTGGAAGCAAGTCCTTAGGCTTCGTGTACTCTTCTATATGTACAAAAAGGTTGAGAAAATGATGCTCTACTCTAATTAAAATTTACTTGAACCGTATATATATTTTTAAAAAAACTACGAGTTACTAGTTTTAAAAATATATAAATATACTTTTAAATATGAAATATTTCATAAAAAAAAAAAAATCAGTCTTGTTGAGCTGGTCAAGTTTGTCAAAAATGGATGGCTTGATTGGGGAAACCAATGAATCACTTAATTTGACCGAATTAAAGATTTTTGTTTTAAACTGGATTGATGAAGCACCAATTAGATATTCGACTGGTCAGACCTGGTGGTCTTAATAATTGTGCTCAACTAGTCTTATGAAGACTAACCGAACTAGCCATTTTGATGGACAGGCTTTTAATGGGACTAATCAATTTGTTGGTTGGTTTGATCCTAATAACTCTAAGATAGACATGGTTTAACTTACATTTTTTGCTTGTATCTAATATTTATATTTATGCTTGGAGAGCCTCAAAAAATCTTACACACGTGCAAAATTTGGGCTCGAGTGGACCCCTACTCAACACAAAAAAAAAAAAAAATCCTAACAGACAATACTGGCCATTCATTTATGTCTCCTTTAATCTGGGCCATCCGGGCTACACTATCCTGTAGGCCTGTTGGCTCACAAGACCTTCTCGTGTGTGTGACATATGAAGATTTCATTGGCCAGCTTGCCTAATGCGACAACATAGGCCAAAAGATGCATATTGGCCGATTTGAACGGCGCACATTCACCTACGGGGCGGGGGCTATTTCATCTTTTTCTTTTGTCTTCTTTTTAAGTGCATGATTTGGTTTTGATTTTTTTGGTGCTGCTAGATCATTACGTCTCTTCAAAACAATCTAGCCCAAACGGACTTATAGGACAAAAAAATTACCATATTTGCCATTAGATATGCTCAAATTAAATTTGGGTCATTTCGCTAGTATTGCAGCACTATTCGATTAGCTCATAAAACCAGCTCATATTGGGATGGAAGAGGGGCATGATAAGAAAAAATAAAAATCCGAATAAATACTGATTTGTTTCATGTGGAAGGCTCTAAAAAGACAAAAGAATGACCCAAAAGTAAGGACACCAACAAGTCGGGTACAAGTCAGGTCTGGCTAGACCCGGTCTCGGACCCGAATAGTATACGAGTCCAGGTTTTGGACTAATTAAAAAATTGGACACATACCATGAGCTTCGTTTTTTTTTACCATCATATACTCATATTATTGGCAACAATGTCACAATCACTTACCGTTAGATTTCACGCCACATGATTTGTCGTTTCATAGCTAAATATGACTATGAGTTTTTATTGTATATAATTCTTAATACACCCTAATGATTAGAGCTTAAAGCAAAGTATTTTTTCTCCAACAGTTATAGGTACGGGTCGGGTCCAAATTGACCCAAACCCGAAGAATATTCCCATCTAAAAATTGGACCCATACCCAGACCCGGGGTCGGGTCGTGAGTCTGCCACCCTTACCCGAAAGAACATCCCAAGAGTCCATGTTTTCAAACTCCTCTCTCATCACAACATACATAAAAGGAAAGGGAACATAGATGGAATGAAAAAAGAAGCACATTTATGTTAAAAATAAAAGGAATGGAAGGATGGCGTGGGTGAAATGACCGTATTGCCCCTCATTGACCTGCTTTGGTTGCCATGTTCCACGGCCATGACCCACACCCATTGCTTGTGTCACAAAGGGTTACATAGTCGATATCGGGTTCGAGGGTTTTAATGAAGGGAAAAGGAAGGGAAAGTCAAAGAAAGAAATATACATAGAGTCTATTATTTGTGGGTTGCGGTCCCACTACAAAGCTGGAAAGCCTGTAAATTTGTGGCCTCCTCCTTATACACGACTGGGTGTATTTCAACCAAGGAAAACATGGGCCAGCCACTCTCATTACTAACAAGCCCCACCTTTATTGTTCTTCCTATTTCACTTTGGGCCTTCTCCCTATTCTTGCTCGCCTTTAAAATACAATCAATTCAATAGGATTTTACCGCTTCTTTTGTGTTCCTTTTGGTTCGGTATTTTTCTCTTTCCCAATGTTGGATGGAGAGTAAGAGCTAGGAAAATTCGGAGCAGGTACCCACTCATACGGTGCATGCTGGTGTCAACCGGTTTGGTTTATTTGGGGTTGGTTTCACTACCGATCAAATTAGTTGGACCAAATTTTTTTGTTTTTTTATATTAAAAAGATATTAGAATAATAATTTAAAAATATGAAATATATTGTAAAAATGAATCTTCGACCTTGTTTAACCGGTTCATCTAATAAAAAATGATCAATCAAACTAGGCGATTAAACAAGGGGTTCAAGTAGTTTTCTACTAAATAAGTTTTTACTATAGACCACGGACAACCAAGGCGCCTATTGGTAGTCCGATTGGTTGGACCAAGCTATCCAATCCAGTCTTGTTTAACTGTGGTAAAAGTAAGACACTTGGTTTTTTTTACTCTTAAGTAGGTACATAAGATCACACCCCAATGTTACTAAAAAAAAAAATGTTGCTTTTTTCTTTTTCCTCGAGGTCTACTGGATCTATTGGGAAATAGCCAACCATTTGACTTATGGATGGTTTAAATGCCGGATTTAACTTTTTAATAACCATCTAGGTGAGCCTGGGTTACCAAACACTCGTACTCCCTCGCCGACGGCTTAAGGGTTGGGTGGTCCATTGAGTAAATATGAAAATATAGGGCTTCAATGCCATTTATATTAAGGATTTAAAGCTATTTATGGAGTTTCCAATAGCTCTAAATTAATGAGGTAAAATGAAAAATAAATAACCCAACTATCAACTTTGTTACATGGTCATCTTTCCACTTTATCAAGCAAGTTCTGGGGTCTCATATTGATAGCTACACTAGTTGTGTGGGTTTTTTTTTTTTTTTTTGGCAATTTAATGAGGAAATTTTTTTTTTTTTTTTTGGTAATCCTGTGAGGAAGACGGGCCCTTTTCTGTTTTTTCAAGTAGAATAGAAGTTAGCTTTTTTTTTTTCTTTTTTTTTTTTTTTTTTTTTTTAAAGGTGTTAGTGATGGGAATGAAAACCATAGTGTGATGACTAAGGTATCGGGAAACGCTATCACCACAACTTCAACCCCTTTCCTCTATACTAGTGCAACAAATATGGCGCTACACATGTCTTGCGGCACTAGAGCTCTTATGTGACATGTTAATGTGAATAAAGAGAAAGGTGGTACCTAGTTTTACGGCCAGACATTTATTGGTACTATTGTATGCATCTCCAAGAGAGTGTCTCCCTTTGCTAAACGGTTCCTTATGTCATAATATTCTGCCTAAATTCGAAAAAAACCCAAGCATTTATATTGAGAAATAACTAAGTCCCTCTTGTTTTTAATGGAAATTCTACAATTTACCAAAAAATAAGGGAAATTTTCAGAATATACAATTAATTTGAACTATTTAACACTATACCCTAGGTGTATTTTGATAAATTTCAAAAACCTTGGGTCATTTTATAGGCTATTAGAAATTTGATTAAAATAATGGTGGGCTATCAAAATATCAAGTAAGATGCTAAAGAGTTCAAATCTTAAACGTAGTCTAAAAACCTTCACTTAAAAAAAAAAAACACTTTTGAAATGCAAAAGCAGAAATTGACAATTTATTTATAAGAAAATATACATAGGATAATCAATAGAGAATAGAAATATACATAAGAAAAATATACTTACCCAAAAAAAAAAAAAAAATATTTGAGTCGTAAATATTATTTGCAATGTGGCCTTATTGTGAATCTTTTTATTTCATTCCAGTCCTCATCTCACCATATATACCATTTCCTGATCAAGGTCAATTGAGCATTTTTATTGTCGATACATTGAGAAATGACAACAAATAGCATAGTGAGAAACAAAAGGAAAATTATTTCATACGGGCTGGACCTCATTGCTACAATATGTAGTCTATAGGTATAAAGCATCCATTTTAAAGATGGATGCAAGTAGGCGGTCCATCTAAAAACAAGTGTAACTAACTGTCCAAATGTTTTTTTTTATATAATTATTATCTACAGTTTTCATTTTTTTTTTCTCTTCATATTCATGATCTCCATGTTAAAGATTATATATTTTCTAAAAATTAAGATCAAATTATATTTAAAAAATATATTTATTGTCAAGCCTGTATTTCTATAATATGCGGGCTGGCCGCATAAAAACCCTGTCCGAAACAAAATTACTATTAACAGAGAGAGCAACTAACTAAAAAACTATACAAGGAACTTTCTTGGAGAGAGTGATGACCTCTAACCCTTACTCGGTGAACCCCACCTGATTTTATTTGGCGAACCCTAAAAAAAAAAAAAAAAAAGAAGTCGAGAAAATACTCCCCATCTTGCTATAAAACGGATGAAAAAATGTCCGTACATACATAAATTCCTCTTAAAGATACAATAGGAGGGAAAATCTTTTTCCTCTTTGTTTATTAAAAAAAAAAGAAAAAAGATAGGGGGGCAATGGTTAAAGGGGTGAAGCTGGCAAACAGGGATGGTCTTTAAGAAGGTGACCCCAGTGTCCTTTCAAAAAACAACGTAATCAGCTCTCAAGTCACTGTCCAAGAGCACAATAAAACCGTTGCCACCTCAATCTCTTACTACCCAGCACATGACCCATTTACCCCACTCCCATAAGAAATAAATACCATGTCAAAAATATCACAAACTATACCAATTTTACTAAGTAAGAACACCTTGTAACTTTTTGAGCTTTGATAAATTTCTATACATAGATTGCTTGTTCCATAAATTTGGTTAACTATTGTATACCCACTCAAAAAAATAAAAAAAGTAACCCAACTCTCATTTTCAGGTAAATAGGGGTTATTCTCTAGCCCAACAAACAAAATGGGGACCAGGGGTATTTTAATAATAAAAAATGTAAAGCCACAATGTACAACTCATCGAAAATTGCAATTCAAGCATTAAAAAAAGTTTGGATCGATTGTCATGGCTGGAACATTGTGGTTGTGAAAAAATAAAATAAATTACAATTCAAGCATTAGAAAAAGTTTGGATCGATCATCTTGGCTGGAACGTTGTGGTTGTGAAAAAAAGAAAAAAAAAAGAAGGGTTTCAACCTCTAAAAATATAGTTATTCTAGCAAATTATTTCGATCGTCCATTTAGCCTTAAAAATAAGTGTTCATAGATCCGTAAGATTTGTACCATTTTTTTAGTTTCAAAATTCATTACCGACGCTAGAAATTGATTTTGGAGACACCGTAGTGTTTTATGTTGCCTAAAGTGTTTTTTTGAAGGAGGATTTGAGGTGAGGCTTTATTTTGTTTTCATGAAGCCCAGGCCTTATAGAAACCTCGTGCTTTAGTGCAGGGGCTTCTTATGTTAAAATTCAATAACTTTTTTCTGCGCCATTGTAGCTGACCTCTTCCCTACCCTACTATTTATTTGGATTTTCTCTCCAATTTCTCCCTGTTTCTTGTGCCTCAGAATTCTCTGCCTGAAATCCTAACAACCTGCAATCTCTCTCTCTCTCTCTCTCTACCAATTGGAATTGGTGTTTATCTTCTGAAACCTCTTCACTTCTTAGGCCTGACAGTGTAACTCCCCTCAGTGATGCCATTGTTTTGGCCATAACAGTAAAAGGGCTCAGAGACTGTTCAAGCTTCTATGGGTCGGTCTCCTTGCTGTGAAAAAGTGGGACTGAAGAAAGGGCCATGGACTCCTGAGGAAGACCAGAAGCTCTTGGCTTACATAGAGGAGCATGGCCATGGAAGCTGGAGAGCCTTGCCTGTAAAAGCTGGTAATTCTTGTTTGATCTCGCGTCGAAATTCTCTGGAATTCTGAGAGGTGGGTCTCCTTTTGGTGATGGTTGGTGCTCTGGTTTTTTGGTTGCAGGGCTTCTTAGGTGTGGGAAGAGTTGTAGACTGAGGTGGACTAACTATTTGAGACCTGATATTAAGAGAGGGAAGTTCAGTTTACAGGAAGAGCAGACAATTATTCAACTTCATGCTTTGCTTGGGAACAGGTTTATTTCTGTCTACATTTCAGAGCATTTCTTAAGTTAACTTTGAAATTCTCTTCCTTAATTTCGAGCTCATCTGACTTAATTTTGAATCAACTGCTCTCCTTTTAGATTTTTATGCTATAGTAACTGATTTTATTCGAGTAATAGCGTGTGATATCACTCCATGGCTCTCCAGTTTCACACCTTGTGAACAATAATACTTTCAAGAATTCTGCTTGTTTCCTATGAATTCATCCCATTTTCTCATGTGGACCGCGTCTGTGTTCTTCGCTCTCTGGTTCTCTCATCAATTTTTATATATTTGGCTTTGGCAGGTGGTCGGCAATCGCGACTCATTTGCCTCGAAGAACCGATAATGAGATCAAGAATTACTGGAACACCCACCTGAAGAAGAGGCTCGCGAAGATGGGCATCGACCCGGTCACCCACAAGCCCAAGACCGACGCCCTCTGCTTGGTCGACGGGCAGAGCAAGAACGCTGCCACCCTCTCCCACATGGCTCAGTGGGAGAGTGCAAGGCTCGAAGCGGAGGCCCGGCTCGTCCGAGAATCAAAGCTTCGCTCCGCCTCCACTAATCATAGCAATAGTAATAACAACAAGAATAATTACAGTAAGCTCCTCCAACCTTGTTCGCCGCTCAGCTTTTCTGCCACTCAAATTCAACAGCAGCAACCGAAAGATTGCTCGGGTCTGCCGCTCTGCCTGGATGTTCTCAAAGTGTGGCAGGGTGGCTGGCAAAACAAGATCATGAGGTGCAACGGCCAAGATTTGGCCATGCTCGAGTCACCGACTTCCACTCTCAGCTTCGGTGGTGACAACAACAGCTCGTTGCCGAATCCGGCTGCTGTGGGATTTGGAGGGGAGAATCCGGCAGCCGGTAACGAGTTCGTGGAGAATCAGATGATGCTGGGGCCATCGGATGAGAAAGAGGAGTACTTGCCATCTCTGTGTGATCAGGACGAGGGGCTCAAATGCGGCGGCGTTTACTCCTTCCTCCAACAAGCATTGCGAAGGTCGTCTTCTCAAAATTTTCCCCTAACAGCAAACGAAGAAGAAGAGAAGGAGGAGGTGACCAGGAAGCTCGCCGGAAACAGGCTTGAAAAAGTGGACGGCCTCTTCACAAGCCTGCAAGACATGGTTTTCCCAGCAGATAATTCTGGCGACTTCAAGGCCGGGTCGGGCTTTAACATGGAGGGCTTCATGAGTGGCGACCTCCTCGTCGTGTTGGCCGACGCCCACAGTGAGCCTGAAAACAGGCTGCAGAGCTCCAACGACCAAATTTCCGGCGAAAACGCCCGAGCCAACACCACTGAAGAGGACCACAAGAGCTATTGGAACAATATCTTTAACCTGGTGAATTCTCCACCAGCTGCCTCCCCCATATTCTGATATTTTCGACCCAAAAAGCAGGCCGAAAAGTACCAGGAATAAAGGGTACAAGTATCGATCCAGGGTGATGTTATCATAGAGAAGTTGAAGTAAAAAAACGACAATTACAGTTGAGATGGGTTAGAGATGTTAGTGATTAGGAGGAGGTTCTATTAACAGGGGGTGGGGTGGGGTGATCTGTTTGTTCATGTTCTTCTTTTGTTGTTTTGATTGGGTAGTACTACTCTTCTCTGCGACAACAACCGCAAGTGTAAGAAAAAGCAGGGTTGATTTAATAAGAATGAGTGCCCAACGTTACGGCGCACTTGCAGTGATACTTTAGGCCATTATTATCATATATGTTAATTCCTTCCATCCATTAAATCCAACCCCACATTTACTCCAACACTTTTAAACCTCTTCTTCCTTGGTAGTGTTTCTGCACCAGTAACATGCTACCATCTCTCTCTCTTCAAAAAAACAATAAAATAAAAGTTTACATCAGTTTGCAGCTAGAATTTTATATTGTAGACAGAGGGAGTAGGGAGGGGAATATATATATATATATATATATATGAGAAAACATCTTTTCAATCCACGGCTCATTGCTACCGTCTCAATCAATGGTTCAGATTTAATCTAGATCCGACCCAATGGTTACAACTTCATTTCGTATTTGAATTTATTTTTTTAAAAAAAATTCCAAATCACTTAAAATTTTGAACGTTTATTTTTGAAAATAGAAGAATATAATAAAAATATAAAAAAATAATTCACAAAATATAAATCGATCAAAATGCTTTCGAAATTTTTCGTAGTTTTTTGGTAAATTTATATTTTATAAATTATTTTTATTTTTATTTTTATTAGATCACCTTGATATGAAGAATGAAATCTTAAAATTTTAAGTGATTTGAATTTGTAGAAAAAAATAAAAATTTAAATATAAAATAAAATCATCATCGTTAGATCGACCCAGATTGAATTTGCTCGACATTATCGATTCGAGAGGGTATTGAACATTGTTTACAAGTAGAATTCCATACGAGAGAGAGAGAGAGAGGGTAGGAGGAAGCAAGGAAAGGAGGGGGTAAAGAAAAAGGTTTAACTTTAGTTTACATTTACAACTATAATTTGGGATAAGATTGAGAGGGGAGAGAGACACGTTGTTTTTAGTCACTATCGTCGTACTTAAGAGAGGGGGGAAATATGCGTTTTAAATGCATATCGGAGGACCCTTCCATCTTCCACATTGAAGCCTCGACTTGACACTCAAATTACTAATGACCAAACAACCTTCTCCATTTTTTCAATGTCAAATTCCTCCTCTCCCCTTAATGCCAAAAATGAAAGTGGCATGGGAAATAGGCTGCTTAAAGAAAAAACTTATCATAATAAAATTTGCCGATTTGGATTGGAATTGTTCAGTAGATATTATAGGTCCCTCCATGTTGAATCCTTTAAATTTATTCATAAAAATATCTTCATATATTCCATTTTGAGGTTTTATTTATCAATAAATCCAATGTTTTAAAATATTTTTTGACGGCATAGCGATCTCATATAGTATATCTTCTAATCTTTTTAATCAACTTTACATGTTTTTATTGCCTCTTTTTAGCCGGACAAAAAGTAAGAAATACCCCAATGCCTAACATCTCTTTATAACAATTTTCTCTCTCTTTCTAAAAAAAATGTTGACAGATAGAGAGGTTTTGGGGAGAAACACAATGAGAGAGAGAAACTCGTTATAGAGATGAAAATATAAAAATATAGGTTTAAAAAAGACGAGACATAGGTGTCTGTTTTATTTTTGTTTGAGTTAAAAAATGGTGGTAAGAAGGGATAACGGTGGTCCAAAGAGTTAGAAAATATATTATGTGAGATATTTACACCACTATAAATGTTTTCAAGCCCTGTGTCTATTGGGAAATAGAATATGAAAATATTATATACAATGATATTTTCTTTTTCTTTCTAATTATTTTGAATGGTTTTTTACTTTGAGGCATCTATGCAATGGGTAGAACCCTAGGTCGGTTGGGAAATGGAACCCCAAAATAAGGTGGAAAAATACATTTTTCCTTTCTTTTTAATTATTTTGACAAGTTTTTCACTTGTGAGGCAAATCCTGACCCATACAATGGGTGGGTTTTTGAGTGGGTAATTTAAAACCCAATTCAAATTTTAAGGCACTAGCGAGTTCCGACGATTTTCTTTTGTCTTGTTGGTACTAAGTTAAAATTAGTAACTACAGATAAAGGGTTTATGATGTCACTCATCATTGTTACAAGGAGATCACAATCACTCTTTTCCATTAGATATAAAATTGGATGGTTGAAGGTGTGTTACGAAATTTTATCATATTTCTTTTATTTTTTGAAATTTGAATCTAATCAATATCCTACTTACAACCACCCACCTTTAAATATAACAAACACTAATTATTGTGACGTACTTATACTAAAAGCCAACTGTCTCTTTGTATACTTTGCTTATAAGAAAAAGTATGCTTTTTAACTTTTTCAAAAGGAAAAATTACTTATATACCCTGAACAATGTAATGCTTTATATATCCCTTTTAATTTAATTTCAAAATACCGATAAAAATTACATGGTATTGAATTGGAATAATTGCAAATGAGCTATACTAAACAGTCCATCTGTTATAAGTATTTTGATCAATTTTTCTTTATAAAATGAGACGTCCTTGTTTAAAATCTCCATTGCCTTCCTTTTCAGTCTAGATGAGTTTATCTTTACTTTTTGCATTGATCCTTTGTTAGATAGTTTCTTGTAATTGGCAAGAATTATTCTAGCTTTGGAAAGATATTAGAAAATTCGAATCTCGATATAAAAAAAATAGCCAAAATAATAGATAAAATAAATTTGCAAACTTGAAACACTGCTAAGAGGAAGTTTGAATTATGATCCCGACTCCCTCGATAATTTCAATTATTTCTATTATTTGATGATGGATATCTTAAATGAGTTTTTAAAATGCATCAAATAAAGTGTTAATGACAACTTAACTAGTATTTGAAAGGGACCATCCATGTCATTGTAAGCTTTGCTAAGAATATTAGTAAGTGCTTATTGTAGGGTCCTTGTAAACGTATTGCTCATGAATTATGAATCTGAAACAATGAGGTCCCACTTAAGATTGTGTACATAGTTGGCTAGATATAAAATAAATAAATATAACTATAAATCAAATGTAAAAAACAAAGCAATACTAAAATCACACCGCAACGACAAACAATTTGCGTAGTTCACCCTGTAGGGCTACATCCATGACCTTGGCAAGTAGAAATCGACTACCTTAATGAATATTAATAAAAAAACTTCCCCGGTCTTTCATTTCAAACTTGCTCTCATGACCTAACAAAACTCTTAATCAACAACTTCTTTCCCACCACAACACTGATATCATAAAGTTAATTTGAGAGCAATTGAGAGACTTTCTCTCTCGAGAAGTGGAAGTTTAACTAACCAAAACTTCACATAAAATTCTGCCTCTCTCTAATAAGCTTTATATCTCTCTCTCTGTCTTGAAGATCGATTTCCTTCTTGAAGGTCCCTTCTCATGACCCTCAAGGGAGGCGACCCTTAAAGATGATGAATATTATGTTTATTTAACCCACTTTTATATAGATCGCTAGGGCTTCTTTCTTGCTTCCCAATAAAATCTTTTTTTCTTTTTATCATAATATCCTCAATCTTTTATAGAAAACGTAGTTGTGATGATTTTGACCATCACCAAACTTAATAATATCCATTTTGATAGAAAAATCACCATAATTGCCTTGTCGAATTTTATTGAATAGATTTATTGATTTCTCATATCTTGCCTATTGTGGATTCTTTACAAACATTTTGCCTCCATTCCACCTCAAACCATGAATTCATCTAACTCCATCATTCATCTTTATTTCATTGGAAATAAAAGCAATAGCCTTGCACATACCTTATGCTCTAATACCAATTTTAGGATTTTCAGAAACTACTCGTTTGCGGAATTAATAATCCCAAACACTAGGATCCCACCCAATATCGTTACACAGTTAACTAGATGCCAAATAAATGAATACAAATCGAGTTCAACAAACAAAGCAAAACTAAAGCCATACCACAATGATATATAATTACGTGGTTCACCATGTAGGGCTACGTCCATAATCTCGACAAGTAAAACTTAACAATCTCAATGAATATTAAAGTTTTGGATTACAATAAATGTACTTTTCTCTAAACATTGGTAGAAAACTTTATTGTCCTGTCTGCTAAACTTACTCTCTTGACTGAATAACATCATCAATCAACATCTTATTTCCAACTGCAACCCCGCTACTGGAAAGATAAAATTGAGAGTAACTAAAAGACTTTATCTCTCTAGAAGTTAAAACTTTACCAACCCAAATCCCCATGGGAAAACTGCTTGAGATGTCGTGTCTCTCTCTTGGAGACCCATCTCCTTGGAGATCCCTTTCCATAACACCTAGAGAGGTGATCATTTAAAATGATGAGCATTATGTTTTTCTTGACCCCCTGCCACTAGTGCTTCTTTCTTGCTCTTCAAAAAGTTCATTTGTTTTTACCATAATACTCTTAATCTTTTATTGTGTGTTTTGAGAGATTTTTTTATCCAAAACTAAAAATTCTGGAGCAATTGCCAAATAAATTCTATGTTGATGGAGGACCTTGCATACCCAAAAAAATAATAAAAAATAAATGGAGGACTCGTGTCATGCTCAGTAGTTGTGACTTGTAGCTACGAATTCATTCATCACATAAATAGGAATATATGTACCATATTTCAAAAAGTAGGTGCTCTTGACGCTCACATCAACGGCAACAGCAACGCAACGGCAACAGCAACAGCAACAGCAACGGCAAGTCGACTCAGACCACGCACAAGTGCAGA
This sequence comes from Amborella trichopoda, assembly GCF_054954075.1. NCBI lineage: Eukaryota > Viridiplantae > Streptophyta > Magnoliopsida > Amborellales > Amborellaceae > Amborella > Amborella trichopoda. Next base: position 59,628,329 of record NC_142339.1, read on the forward strand.
CCAAGAGGCACGTCAGTTGGGCCTCAAACTTGAGAGGACAAGATGAAGGTACTCAATTCCACCGATCACTGCCTTTGCCACTTAAGATCGGAACATGGTCAGGTAAGACCAACCTCAACGTTCACCATATGGAGTGAAAGATAAATAGTAATGCTGTCCATACCATCATTTCAAAGTAATAAGTGATGTTCTTGTCGCCCAAAGGCCATAAAGCTAACATCCATCTCATCTTGTCCCCTCTTAAAAATAAAAAAAAAAGGAAAAAAAAACGTTTAATTGTAAAAAAGTAATGCATCTTATAATAAATTATTGATATCATTTTTTTTTTTTTTTAAATATTTATAAATATGCTTGATTTGTCACCTTTTTTTAATTTTAAATAATAGGAAAAGTTTATATATAGCCTAAGCTCTAAAAAATCAAATTAGAGCATACCTCAAAACTTTTACTAGAAGAGGTAAAATGATCATCTTGACATCAAGATGCATGGACATGAGAAAAAAATGGATTTCAAGTTTTGCATCTTGTAACACATTTTTGGACCGTCAATTCTCAAGATTTTCAAGTTTTCATAGATCTGCTTTGATCTACACTATTTTAGAAGCTTTAAATTTTATAACTGAAGATGAATATATAATTTAAGGCTACCACAAAACTTTCCAGTATTGAAACCATATTTCTCAATACTATTTGAAGGTGGGATCTAATTTGGTTGTTTAGCGCCCCGGCTCTATACAAGCGATGATTCCCATTGATGGGAGTTGTGGAATGTGAATGAAGAAATAAGGATGATATGGGCTAACCTCTATGCAACTCTAGAACATTCTATTAGGGAGCACAAACCTCATCTAATAACATTTGAAATATGGATTATTAACAAAAATATCATTTATCTTTTGTATATGGAGGTCACAGTCATTTTTGTCCATTAAATATCAATATGGATGGTTGTAAGAGTGCCATTGAATAGGCATCAAAATTTAAAAAATAAATCTCGGACTTCATGATTTATCCCAAGCCATCCAATTTGTCAATTAATAAATGATAATTATTGTGACCTCGTCGTGTACAAAAAGGCAATCACTTTAAAAATCCATGTTGGAGAAATCATCATTGTTTATCAAACTTTTGCCGTATTATGTGGTCTTATACATAGATATAATTCCACTTTGTAAACGTTTTTTGTCCAATGAGATGAATATATTTGCTAACAATTAAAAATAGGAAAAATATCTTCATACACTTTATTTTTGTGTACCGTTTCTCATAGATCCGGGGTTTTAAAAACTTTATGCCGCCGTAGGTTTTCTAAAAAATATATCTTCTAACCCCTAGGACCCAATTTACCCCGCTTAACTACTCATTTTTTGCCTAAACAAAAACTAAAAAGACACATCTATATGTCTACTAAACCTCTCTCTGTACAACGTTTTTTTTTTCTCTCTCTAACATCTCTTTCTACAACATCTTTTTGATGGAAAGAATAAGAGAGAAATAAAGACATTATATATATATATATATATATATATATATATATATATATATATATATATATATATATATATATATATATATATATATATATATATATATATATATATATATAGACGTTTAATAGACATGTTTTAGTTTTTTTTTTGGGCAAATAAATGAGCACTCAAAACTAGTAAATTAGGTCCAAGGAATTAAAAGATGTATTTTTTAGAAAATCTACACCACTAGAAAGTTTTTAAATGTGTAGTTCTTTAGATAAATGATACACAAAAGTAGAGTGTACAAAGATATTTTCCTTTAAAAATAAGAACAAATAATATTTACAAGTCAAACAAGCCAATAAATGATTTATGCGGGACAGGACAATGGTGCTAAATGAGGGAGGGGACTCGAACAATGCTATCCAATGAACTAAAGGGGAGTGGCCAAGTCGTGACAGTTACCTACTCTTGATGAAACTAGAGATATTGTCAAGGATCAAGAGGTCTCCTTCAAGCCATTCAACCAGGTCCAGGGATAAAACCTCCACAAAAGACAGATGTCCATTGAGAGTATCTCCAATACATAACTGTCAGTGGTCACCTTCTATTATTGTACAGTCCCTTGATAACAATTTTGGGCAGCATTGCACACACATAGATGACTTTTGCCCAATCCATATAACTATTTTTGTAACTCCTCATCATAATCTCAGTCGTATCCCGACTATTAAGGTTAGCTATATGAATCATATTCTGTTATTTCGCGTTATCAAAGGTCATACCTTCAGTGAGACTATTGGACCGTTATTCATGAAACAGATGTAGCAAAACTTTTACGCTAGGTGTCACCTAACAGAACTCACCTTCTTTCTCATCTGGGCTTGGGTCAAGCATGACCGGCTTGAGACCGCCATGGCAGAGTTATAACTATTTGTTAGCTATATATATATATATATATATATATATATATATATATATAAAAGTTCCTTCTTTGGAAAAACTTGGTTGTGGCATGCAAGTACCAAAACTGTATAACGTGTCCTCATACATGCTCTACAAGCTTTTCCAAGTAAATCAAAATTGGGACCATCTTCTTGAATATCATTTATGATATTAGGTAAAGTTGCACCTCAAAACCCTTTCAAAGTGTAATTATAGAATTGTAAAACGTTGTGAATGACTGGCGAATTTATTTATGTCTCTTCTGTAAGCTCTAAAAATGGCGTGGTTTTAGCATATTAATGAATACTTGGAACATATAGTAACATGGTGTAAGATGAATCATATATAGGACTTGAGATCTTTTTTTTCTTCTTTTTCTCCACATCCGCGATTTTTGAAGTGGAGATGATCGATTTACAAGTTCTCAACATTAAATTCATGTTTCGAGATGATATATGAGGTATGCCTATGTGACTTTACAAACTGCTTTTCTGATAAACAATATAGTATTGCAGTTGGGATTGGGATTGGGATTGAGCTTGAGACTTGGACGTTAAGGGCAAGCTTTCTATATTTTTTCTACTATATAAAATTTATATACTTCCCCATATTCATCCATCTATTTAAAATGGACGACCTTTCTCATACATTAAAAATAGCATAACCGCATTTTAACATCTTGAGTTCCACTTCTACATACGTGTATGCCCTCGAATATGAGAGGACGAGGGAGAGTACTTTGATTCTCCCTACGAACTACAAAATAAGGGATACTGAGTTCACCGACCCATGTATTGATTTCACAAAATGAGGAACAAGTTGCATGGACCACAGTTGAGAGGGGACTTTTCCACCATCTTTATTACGTACTCCGAAACTTAGCCGCCTCTATACACTCTTTTTCTTTTTTCGTACCAATAGATTAAAGAGACAGATAACATCACCGTCATAAATCATTATTGCTAGACCCTTCTAGTAAACCAGACACCATCTTAATCATCATTATAAGACCCTTCTAGTACCCATCTTCATCACCGTCCATTAGAATCAACCCATCATATCCATCGCATTCGATTTTTACCGTGAAATACGTCTGGTATTATTATTAAGCACATCACATTACCTGTGTGGAGCGTTGTTTTCTGAGCTTGCTATCATAAGGCATATCGTAGTACATTTAGCATGTGTACCTTTGTTTTTTTTTTAAATAGAGCGTTGAATCATTAAATTAGCGAATGGAAGAAGTTTATATAAGACGTCGACCTTATATTGTGGAAGAAGAGGCACCTCAAAAATTTTCCTAAAAATGTTGTTTTAACCTCGAGACATATCTTTGTCATTATCATCATTTGAGCCCTATTCCAATTATTTGGGGTCGAAAATTGAATTCATGACAAAGATGTGAGAAAAGGTCTACGGTGGCAGCCAATCTAACATAAATTTTTGTGCTTTTATTTTTCATAATTAGATGTGGATATAGATTTTTTAGGCGGGGACTATATACAATGAGACCATTTAGTTTTTGTATAGGGACGTCTCAATTACTTACAATCGTTCGATATAAAATCTAATAGCTTCGGTGTGTCAAAAAATCTAATAGTTTTTCTTTAACTTTGAGCTTGTTCAATAAAACAAATGCAGTCATTCAATGGTCGAGTTTAATTGTGACCACCTTATACTTAAAAGTAAATTGTCTCATCGTATACTTTCCTTTTTAGGCTATCATAATTGTTTCCTACACCTAGAGTGAATCTTTTTGTAAGAAACGAAAGTGTGCTTTAGACAAACTAAATTTATGGCCACGAAGATACAAAGCCTTTTCTTTCCCCTGAATTTTGATGCAAACAAAATTTTCCTTGAATTTTAATTAGTATTCGAACCCAACAACCTATGTGCTAGGCTAGAGATCCAATTCCCACAACCACGAGATCGTGCCCCAAAAAATACATATCACCCATACAATAAAATAATATAAAACTTCATAACTCATCCCCTCTCAAGTATACAATGCTCTTTTTATATCTATTTCAAATGCTTTTTTTTTTTGTGGCTCACCTCGTGCTGTATTATTGCTGGTTCCTTTTGCACCCCTCTCTCTCTCATTCTCAGGGGAAAAAATATCCACAAATAAACATTTTTTTATTGAACAAACATAGGCCTCCCTCAGCAATGGCCACTGTTAAATTAATAAAATAGTTATCGAACACACATAGGTCTCCCTCATGAATGACCAGCTTTAAATAAATAAAAGAGCTCCACCAACCATCCATGTCTTGGAACTTGTCTCATCGTTTTTCTTCCTTTGTTATTTTACAGAAGAAAACATGGTCTCAATTAAAGAGGAGTTGATTGCTCTCTCATCGAATTTCTCTTTATATACTGTATCTTATTGATTGGGCACAGTTCTTAAATTTTTAATGCAAGCTCATCGGTGTTTCCCTTTGGTTTCCATTTCTTAAGGACTTCACCCTCGTTGTTCCTGACATGGACATAAAGGGTCTTTAATTTAAAAAATCTAAACCAATGCATCAATATGTACCCATCATCTTTTCCAATTTTTATACATTGTTAGCTAATAAAAATTTGGTGAGGTTTATATAAGGCATCAATTTTAAACAATCAATGGGAAGATGCACCTCAAAACCATGTCAAAAGATACAATTTTGGTGCCAAAAAGCCTGTGATGGAATGGAAATCTATTGTTACCTCTAATCATAAAATTTAAGCTTAAAAAATTGTGTAGATCGAGCATAGCTATCAACAATTACATTTTTCAAAAAATTGAAGTTTCAAAAATAATGCATTGCAAGATGGATTGTTTTTTTGAAAATAGGCATTACAAAACATAACATAGTGTTTGCCTAATCTATACCTCTCCCCACCTTCTTGCTAAGTGTGGATCTTTCTTTAGTTCCAAGCGCATGTAAACTATAAAGTTGTAGATTTTTAAAAGATAACCAACAGTGCCTAGTTATGTATGTATGATATTTAACTCTTGCATTTTATTAACTATTATTTTGAATATAATATATATTACAACTATATAAAATACTATTAGTAATTGATTGATTTTTTTTTTTAATGGTAATTTAGTGGGAAAGACATGCTGTCACACCCCAAGAATTTACAATACTGTTAATCCTGAGATGTGACAGACAAAACATATATACATCTATTGATAGAACAAATTTACAGTGGCGAGGTCTTACAAAGTAAATAAAGAAAGCTAGCACAAAGGTTGATCTTGACTAGTACTCAAAATGAATCCGCAGTTATCCTGAAAAATGTTTACCATAGTTTGATGAGTTTGGCTACTCAGTAAGTGATCACCATAATCCTAAAAATAATCATGATTAAAAGATATCAATATTTTCCAAAATGAGATCTATTAACATAAATGTATCAACAGTTTCACTTTCAATAAAAGCATAATTAAGTATAATCCGAGTAATTGAAATGCTTATAACACTTTTAACGGCAGTACATAATTCAAAGGATTTCACAAAATACCCTACTGACGTCCCAAGTAGGTCACCTATATACCCCATCAGCGTCCTGATGGGTCCACTTAATCCCTATCGGCGTCCCAGATAGGTCCACTTAATCCCTGCAGGTCCACTTATACCGCACCGGCGTACCTGATGAGTCCACTTAATCCCTACCGGCGTCCCAGATAAGTCCACTTATACCTCACCGGCGAACTGGATGAGTCCACTTGCATACTTAAATTATTTCTAAATCTCTTTAAACATTCGAAAGCAGCAATATCATGTACTCAACATATCACTGAAACCATTAATATGAATTTTACTTAAACCATTAATAACAGTCACTCTCTATAACATTTCAAAAATAACCAATCAAATATTTTGGGCTCAAATTTAGAAAGGTAGCAGTTTGTAAAGGCATTATAGCATAATTGCCAATTTAATATGTATAGAAAAACTCTTATAAAAATTCAAGAATACCGAATTATCACAATTTATGGGATATCAATCCACAAATAAACATTTCACAACAATACTATAATCAATTGCAAAAATGTAAATTTTTAAATAATAAGGCAGTCATTTGCACATGAATTTTTCAATGTCTAAATATTCAAAACAGTAGAAAGAAATATCACAATTTTACTAAAAGGAGAAATATCACATTTATTTATAACAATAGACAAGAAAAATAAATAATTTTATTTTTTTAACTTACAGCATTCCAAATTTCTAACATAGATAAAATATCACAATTTTTTATTAAAAATATTATTTTTCAAGATAATGAGGTCACGTGCGCATAAAATTTATCCTGTCTAAAATTCATGATAATAAGCAGAAATAACTATTTCATTTTATTTTTAAAAAGAATGGATTATTTTTCGAGACAATGAGGTCACTTACACATAAAACTGATAAAATAAAGATCCTAGATGAAAATATCACTATTTATTAGAAATAGACTATTTTTCAGGAAGACGATGTCACTTACCCACAAATGTTTGAGAGGGAGCTTCCGATAAAAAATTCGGTTCGAGGGAGGAGTTCACTGTTTTTTGACCAGAGAGAGAGAGATCTCAAAATTTTTTAGGGTAGGAGTGCTCACCTCCCCTATTTAAATTCTTATAACGTATTATTATAATATTTTATTACGCTTTACCTCATACCTGAGGTGTCGCGTTAAGCGTCTGCTTTTAACATACGAAAACCACGTCCACTAAAGGACGTTGCCAGCTGCAAGCAACAACTACAAAGGCTACAAACAAAAGCAGCAGCAAAAGTTTCAAACCAAGTAAAAGTTTTTGAAAATAGTGATGGTCCCCAAGGACCATCATACTCAAACAGACCATCACCTATTTAAAAGCATCTTTTCTCCTTTTTTTTTTTTTTTTTGAAATTTTAGGATTGTTACATTCTTCCCCCCTTAAAGAAATTTAGTCCTCTAAATTTGTGTACCTGATTACTGAAAAAGATAGGGGTATTTTTCTCTGATTTCGTCTTCTCGTTCCCAAGTCTACTCTTATCTTGAATGGTACTGCCATAATACACGGACCAAAGGAATCTCCTTGTTACACAACGCTTGCACCCTTCTATCCAGTATCAAAATTGGCTGCTCGATGAAGGATAGGTCCTTCCTGATCGGTAAAGGTTCATATTTTAAGATATGGGACGGGTCGGGCTGATATTTTCATAGTGAAGATACATGAAAGACATTATGGACATTTGCCAATTCGGGTGGTAAGGCAAGTCTATAAGCGATACCTCCGATTCTTTCCAAGATTTCAAATTGTCCGATGTAACGTGGGCTCAACTTTCCTTTTTTGCCGAATCTCATAATACCCTTTATTGGTGAGATTTTTAAGAAAACTCGATCACCTTCTTCAAATTCAAGATCTCTCCTTCGGTTATCGGCATAACTCTTTTGCCAACACTGAGCTGTCCTGAGCCTTTCACGAATTAATGTTATTTTATCTGTGGTTATCTGGACAATTTCGGGCCCCAAAAGCTTTCTTTCACCAACCTCGTCCCAACATATGGGTGACCTGCATTTCCTTCCATACAGGGTTTCATATGGTGCCATCTGAATACTGGCTTGGAAGCTATTATTATAAGCAAACTCAATCAGGGGTAAATGGTCATCCCAGCTTCCTGTAAGGTCAATAACACAGGCCCTCAGCATATCTTCCAAGGTTTGGATGATCCTCTCCGATTGTCCATCAGTTTGGGGGCGAAAGGCAGTACTAAAGGTGAGTCTCGTCCCCATGGCTGACTGTAGTCTAGCATAAAATTTAGAAGTAAACCGAGTATCCCTGTCCGATACAATACTGACAGGAACTCCATGCAACCGCACTATTTCCTTAATGTACAACTGAGCCAGTCGATCCAAAGTGTACGTCGTGCGAATCGGTAGAAAGTGGGCAGCTTTGGTTAACCGGTCCACAATGACCAAAATGCTATCATGTCCTGAATTTGTTCTAGGCAAGCCAGAGACAAAATCCATAGAGATGTGCTCCCACTTCCATTCTGGCACGGGTAAAGGCTGCAACAACCCAGCGGGCCTTTGATGTTTAGCTTTTACTTGCTGGCATGTTAGGCATTTAGACACAAATAGTGCTACCTCTTTTTTCATATTATTCCACCAAAAGGTTTTCTTCAGGTCTTGATACATTTTAATACTTCCGGGATGTATTGTATAACGAGAATGATGTGCTTCTTCTAAGATAGCTTTCTTTACATTCTCATCATTCGGGACACAAACCTGACCTTTGAATCTTAGCAAATCCTCACTACATATAGAGAATTCATCTCTCTTTCCTTGCTTCACCTCTTCTATAATTGTTATAAGCTGAAGGTCTTTCTTTTGTGCCAATCGAATCTGTTGGATTAATTGGGGTTCCGCCTTAATATTGGCAATCATACTTACCACACCATTAATGGACGGAGTTGGATGCCAATCCACTATTTCCTCTAACAATCGCATTTCTTGGATCATTAGATGAGCTAAGACTCCCGTAGATTTTTTACTTAGAGCGTCGGCCACAACGTTAGCTTTTCCTGAATGATAATGGATTGTACAATCATAATCCTTTATGAAATCCATCCATCTTATTTACCGCATATTTAAATCCTTCTGAGAGAAAAGGTATTTCAAATTCTTATGATCCTTGTATATTACGAATTGCTCACCATATAAATAATGCCTCCATATTTTCAAAGCGAATACTATTGCGGCTAGCTCCAAATCATGAATTGGATATTTTTTCTCATATTCTTTCAACTGTCTGGATGCATATGCCACTACTTTCCCATATTGCATTAATACACAGCCCAAACCTTTATGTGAAGCATCACTATAAATCACAAATCCCCCACTCCCCTCAAGAATAGTTAAAATAGGTGCTGAAGTTAATCAAACTTTTAGTTGAAAACTCTCCTCACATTTACTTGTCCATTCAAATTTGACATTTTTCTGTGTCAATCGAGTCAATGGGGTTGCGATTCGAGAAAATCCTTCTACAAATTTTCTGTAATATCCTGCCAATCCCAAAAAACTTCGAACTTCAGTCACATTACTTGGTTGTTTCCAATTAACAACGGCTTCAACCTTTGAAGGATCAACTGATAGACCTTCTTTTGATATGACATGTCCTAAAAATGTCACATGTTCAAGCCAAAATTCACATTTACTAAGTTTGACATACAATTTCTTCTCTCTTAATATTTGCAATACTATTCTTACATGCTGCTCATGTTCCTTCTGATTCTTGGAATAAATTAAAATATCATCGATGAATACCACAATAAATTTATCCAAAAAGGGCTTAAAGATCCGATTCATCAAATCCATAAATGCAGCTGGTGCATTGGTTAATCCAAAAGGCATGACTAAAAATTCATAATGGTCATACCTTGTTCTGAAAGCTGTCTTGAGTATATCTTCACTTTTAATCTTAAGCTGATGGTATCCAGATCTAAGATCAATTTTTTAAAATACTTGTGATCCTTGTAATTGATCAAATAAATCATCAATTCTAGGTAATGGATACTTATTTTTCACTGTCACTTGGTTCAACTGTCTATAATTAATACACAATCTCATAGTCCCATCTCTCTTTTTGACAAACAGTACTGGAGCACCCCAAGGTGACACACTGGGCCTGATAAAACCTTTATCTAATAATTCTTCCAATTGTTGTTTCAGTTCCTTAAGTTCTGCAGGAGCCATTCTATAAGGTGCCTTAGAAATTGGTGCTACCCCTGGCAATAATTCAATGGAGAATTCAATTTCCCTGTCAGGCGGTAATCTTGGCAATTCTTCTAGAAAAACGTCGGGAAATTCTCGGATAACCGGAGTGGTATCCAAATTTATTTCTTCCTTCCTATCTTCTTTGATATAGGCAATAAAACCTTGACACCCTTTTCGAAGGAGGCGATTAGCTCGAATACAAGAGATTAAATATGATGGGGAGTCTTATTTGACACCATTGAAGTAAAATACTGGTTGATTCGGAATACTAAAGGTAACAATTTTCTTATAACGATCAATACTTGCATGGTATGCAGAAAGCCAATCCATACCTAAGATTACATCAAAATCTTGAATTTCTAGGAGTATTAAATCAACCAACAGTTCATTTTCTTCTATTTTTATTACACATGATTTGTACATTATATTGGTGTTAATTGAATCTCCCATCGGTGTGGCTACCTCTAGAATGTATTCTAATTGTTCTGGTTCTACCTTTAAGTGGCATGCAAAGTGTTGTGACACAAATGAATGAGTAGATCCAGGATCAATCAAAACATGAGCTACTTTTTGGAAGATAGTAAGAGTACCTTGGATCACTGATTTTGAGGCCTGAGCGTCTTGCTCGGTAATCGCAAATACTCTTCCCTTCATCTGAGGCTTTGGAGCTATCTCTCCCTGCTTTGGAAGCTGTTGTGTTTGTAAGCTAGGACATTGTTTAATCTGGTGTCCCAATTTTTCACATTTAAAACAGGCTCCGGTATTCCAATAACAAGGGCTTGATCCATGATTTTTCCCACATTTTCTACATGGTTCTATTGGGTTTTGAAATGGCGAGGGCCTTGGCTTATTGTCTGGCCTTTCAAACTGTTGTCGATTAGATGATTTAGGTCTAACATGACTGTTCTGATTTTTCGTCTTTTGGTAATCTTCAAAATCTTTTTCGACAATTTGGGCACGATCCACTATTTCAGTATAAGTTCTTAATTTCAAGACTGATATTCTGCTTCTAATAGCTGGCCTGAGACCCCTTTCAAATTTCTTCACCTTTCTTACTTCATTGTTAATCATATGTGGTGCAAACCTGACCAATTCAGTAAACTTGGCCTCGTACTGTGCTACTGTCCTATTTCCTTGGATTAATTCTAGAAATTCTATTTCTTTTTGGTCTCGAATAAAATCTGGGAAATATTTTTAATTAAATGCCTCTAGAAATACTTCCCAAGTCAAGGTTTTATTTTCTTTGACCAATACTCCTTTTGCCATTCGCCACCAGTGTTGTGCCTCACCTTCTAACATAAAAACTGCCAAGGCCACCTTCCTATCATCAGGACATTCCATAACCTCGAATATTTTTTCCAATTGCATAATCCATCCCTCGGCTTCCAGTGGGTTTATAGCACGCTTAAAAGAAGGTGGGTTTAATTTCTTAAATTGTTCGATATTGCTCCCACCATTTCCTGTAACTGGCTGCCTGGGTGGATTGTTGTTTTCCATCTGATGTTGCATTAGAGCAACCATATTTTCCAAAGCTTTGTGAATTCCTTCCATATTGGCTTCAGCTATTCTGGATCTTGACTTTATTCAGGTCTGTATACACAATAAATGTGATTTTAAGTACATTCTTTTTAAATTTCCTAAGGATCATAAACTTATTGCTCTGATACCATAATTGTCACACCCCAAGAATTTACAATACTGTTATTCCTGAGATGTGACAGACAAAACATATATACATCTATTGATAGGACAAATTTACAGTGGCGAAGTCTTACAAAGTAAATAAAGAAAGCTAGCACAAAGGTTGATCTTGACTAGTACTCAAAATGAATCCGCAGTTATCCTGAAAAATGTTTACCATAGTTTGATGAGATTGGCTACTCAGTAAGTGATCACCATAATCCTAAAAATAATCATGATTAAAAGATATCAATATTTTCCAAAATGAGATCTATTAACATAAATGTATCAACAGTTTCACTTTCAATAAATGCATAATTAAGTATAATTCGAGTAATTGAAATGCTTATAACACTTTTAACGACAGTACATAATTCAAAGGATTTCACAAAATACCCTACTGACGTCCCAAGTAGGTCACCTATATACCCCATCAGCGTCCTGATGGGTCCACTTAATCCCTATCGGCGTCCTAGATAGGTCCACTTAATCCCTGCAGGTCCACTTATACCGCACCGGCGTACCGGATGAGTCCACTTAATCCCTACCGGCGTCCCAGATAGGTTCACTTATACCTCACCGGCGAACTGGATGAGTCCACTTGCATACTTAAATTATTTCTAAATCTCTTTAAACATTCGAAAGCAGCAATATCATGTACTCAACATATCACTGAAACCATTAATATGAATTTTACTTAAACCATTAATAACAGTCACTCTCTATAACATTTCAAAAATAACCAATCAAATATTTTGGGCTCAAATTTAGAAAGGTAGCAGTTTGTAAAGGCATTATAGCATAATTGCCAATTTAATATGTATAGAAAAACTCTTATAAAAATTTAAGAATACGGAATTATCACAATTTATGGGATATCAATCCACAAATAAACATTTCACAACAATACTATAATCAATTGCAAAAATGTCAATTTTTAAATAATAAGGCAGTCATTTGCACATGAATTTTTCAATGTCTAAATATTCAAAACAGTAGAAAGAAATATCACAATTTTACTAAAAGGATAAATATCACATTTATTTATAACAATAGACAAGAAAAATAAATAATTTTATTTTTTTAACTTACAGCATTCCAAATTTCTAACATAGATAAAATATCACAATTTTTTATTAAAAAGATTATTTTTCAAGATAATGAGGTCACGTGCGCATAAAATTTATGGCATCTAAAATTCATGATAATAAGCAGAAATAACTATTTCATTTTATTTTTAAAAAGAATGGATTATTTTTCGAGACAATGAGGTCACTTACACATAAAACTGATAAAATAAAGATCCTAGACGAAAGTATCACTATTTATTAGAAATAGACTATTTTTCAGGAAGACGATGTCACTTACCCACAAATGTTTGAGAGGGAGCTTCCGATAAAAAATTCGGTTCAAGGGAGGAGTTCACTGTTTTTCGACCAGAGAGAGAGAGATCTCAAAATTTTCCAGGGTAAGAGTGCTCACCTCCCCTAATTAAATTCTTATAACGTATTATTATAATATTTTATTACGCTCTACCTCATACCTGAGGTGTCGCGTTAAGCGTCTGCTTTTAACATACGAAAACCACGTCTGCTAAAGGACGTTGTCAGCTGCAAGCAGCAACTGCAAAGGCTGCAAACAAAAGCAGCAGCAAAAGTTTTAAACCAAGTAAAAGTTTTTGAAAATAGTGATGGTCCCCAAGGACCATCATACTCAAACAGACCATCACCTATTTAAAAGCATCTTTTCTCTTTTTTTTTTTTTGAAACTTTAGGATTGTTACACATGCCCCTACCCATTTTTTCGTATAGATTAGGGATTTAGTTTTTTTGAAGGTATCAGTAGGTGGTGTTTAGTTTTTGTGAAGGTATCAGTAGGTGGTGTCGGCATGATTGAAAACCACAATATGATAGCTAGGTATAGGGGTGCTACCACCCACGACCCAACCCCTTTCCTAATAACTGATGGATTACATTTTTTTAGGATATGAAGCTTTTTTTATTTGTAAAATTAGTTTTCTTGCCATCAATATATGTGAACTCTCTTCTAAAAGTTTCTATTTCTATGAGAACCATTTGGGGAGAAGATAGACGGGAAAAAATCATATAAGCCCCTTAATCTTCACGTTATTTCATGGTAGAGCTTCCTTTCTTTTTTTTTTCAAGCAACATAAGGGAATCTTTAAGGATTTCACTTTACCCCTCATCTCTTATTTTTCTCTTTTATTGATTTTTTTACTATAAAAATTAGCCCAAACAAATATATTTATATTATTTTAACTCAAAAACCTTTTTAATGGGTTGAAAGAAAAAAAAGATAGTGTTTTTGGGTTGAAATAGTATAAAAAAATTTGTTGAGGTTAATTTTTATAGTCAAAAGTCAATAAAAGAGTGAGTTAAAAGATGAGGGGGTACCATGAATTCTTTAATGGTTTTTTTATGCTGCTTGAAAGAAAAAGAGAAGGAGGATCTACTATGAAATAATATGAAGAATTAGAGATATATAAGAAAATTTCCCAAGATAGAAAGGGAAATATGGCATTCGATTGAATAGGATTCGTATCTTAGTGATTATCTGGTCTCTCTTTATCCACATGGTGATTCTTTGATCTCTCTTCACCCACATGGTGGGCATGGAAATTCTCTCCTATTTCCAAGTGCATCTAAACTAGAAAGTTGTACAATGCGTATTTATTTTAACTATTGTATTTTATTAGCTATTATTTTAACATAATATATTTTTATAAATATATAAAATGTTATTGATATATATGGGAGTAAAATGAAGTTTAGGATAAGTGTTATTTAAATATTTTGTAGATGTCATTGAGTTGTTTTTATTGTTGTTGTTGTTACAACAAATTGTCTAGACCATCTATTTTCAAGTGTTTATAGATTTTTTGATTTGAATCATTTTTGAAATTTAAGTTTTTGTATTTAGAGATGAAAAATAGATTCTCAAACCGTACTAAGAATTTTTGACACCAAAATTATATTTATGATAAAATTCACCTTAATTCGATTGATTAAGGTTGCGACCCCTAAAATAATTATAAAAAACCGAATACGATTGGTGCCAACTGGCAAGAAAAATAGAGCGACTCAATTCTCGGGCCCCAGGGCCCAGATTCGTTGTGGCTTGTCCCGCTCTCTTCCCGCTTCCCCGCCAAAAAGCGCGGGATAACTCGTATCTCTCTCTCCCTCTCTTCTCTCCGTGAAATTGGCGCACTTTCTAAATTCGTGATTCTCTCTCTCTAAATTCGCGAAATTGGCTCTTTGCTTTCACGTTTTATTTTAAGTGGGTCGCAAGCTTGAGCATCAGGGCTCCAAGTTTTCTCTCTCTCTCTCTCTCTCTCTCTCTCTCTCTCTCTCTATGATGGCGGACATGGTTTCGCTGGCGAAGCGCTACTCTGCTCCTGTTGCTCTCCTCATCCTGGCTATCTTTTGGCAGCTCCTCATCCTTCCTTCTTCTTTTCCTCATTCACATTACGATGGTAGCTTTTCATTATCTCTAACTCATGCAATTTCCTAGGGTTTGATGAATCCCATGCTCAGTATTATTAGATTTTCCTTTTTTGCTTCTGTCAATTAGATGAAATTCATTCTTAACTAATTGTTTCGATGTGTTTTTCATCGTCGTTGTTCCTTTTTTCTCATTTACTTAGTTCCTTTTTGTTCAATGGATGTGGTGATTTCTGTCAAATTGTAGCCACATTGACTGCAACTTTATCGAGCCATAGAAATCTGTTCATTGAGTTATTTTTAATTTTCTCATTGAATGGTTTAATTCCTTACGTGTTATGCGTGTAACTGCTACAATCAGCTTAATGGCTTTATCTTTCATATGGATATCCAAACTGCTCATGTGTTGCATGAACACTAGCATTCACTTCTATAAAATTATATAAAATCATGTATAAAAAATATAGACATTGGCACTCATTGTTCATTCTGCTTTTTTTTTTAATGGATACAGTCCTTAGACTTTCTTGTGTTAAAGTTAAGCTGGAACCCTAAAACCCTAAGAACTGTAGAAGTAAGCTAAGTAATAGTTCAGTCCATCTGATTGATGATGAACTAATCCTAGTTCCAAACTCTTTATCAGAGGAGGGTTTTACTTTTACCAAGATTTCCCCCAAAGGTTCTTAATTGGGATCGAACTTTAAAATATTTAGCATAAAACTTGAACATCAATCTAGTAATTACTCTCCTAGTTTTTTTGACTACGGGAACTGCTATCCCAACACTTAATTTTTGCTCCACATGTTTGTGCGCGTCCGTTCCACATCAAGCCGTATAGACTGCAGAAACTTGTTGGTAATTTTAGATACACTTAATGAGTTTTGATTAATTTAAGAAATTTGTATTGTAATGAGCTTTCTGACACTTCAACTCTTCAGACTCCACAAGATACTAGATGGAAACTTTAGATATACTTCGGATTAAATTTAGAAAATGGTAGTGTACTAATTTCTATGTAATGATATTACTTTTACATTTGCCACACTGTTCTCTTGCAAGTTGTAACTATACCTTTTATAATCGAATCAAGTGTAATTTATTAAATTAATTATCATTTATCATAATAACTACACATAAATACATGCATGTGCGCTTACATGCATTCATGCTCTTTAAAAACTTATAACACAAGTGAGGTGTTATTAAAAAAAAAAAATATACATGAGAGAGAGACTGGGAATGGGGCAGGGGCATTGGTGGTTACGGGCACGTGCCTCAACATAATGTCCTAGGCTCCATTCCAGTGTTAACACTTTTTTGAGAGAGATGGGGGGTGGCAAATATACTTCTAGTTTAGAACCAGTGATTAAAAGGTTGAACTTGGCCTCCAACTTGTTGTTAGGGTCGCATGCCTAAGTTAGATGGCCCACTTGGCTGATCTATAGAAAAATACATAAAACTCAATGACTTGGGTTAGACTTGGTTATAGGTTGTTGCGCTCTCCCTCTTATGAGTCTTACTTGTCCTCTTTGATTCTCGCTGCATTAAAGTGGTATCAAAGCTAAGTTTGTTCATGCTGGATTAGAGATATGATCGCTTCCCACGAGTTCCTTGAGACCCGAGTTCCATAATTGTTGGCCGGCTCGACTCAGAGGTTGGATCAACTGATGGATCTTGTGATCCATCGATCTACAAACCCTGGAGGCATGTTCGGTGAGTATGAACTACATGAGATTTGCGCTAACCACCCTACACCTTTTGGAGTTTTTTCCAAAATGTTCAAAATAGAATCCATTGTGGGTGTCTTTTTGGATTGCAAGATTGAATCACCACTTATTTTTAAATCTAAATGTGATGAGGTCCAAATGAAGTGATTGATGAAGAAGAGGTGATCAATGAAGTGAAAAGGATTTTAAAGATTTTAAACTTTTGAAGTTCAATAGCAAGTTTTAAGACCCATTTCTAGGAGGATTTTTTAATGGATTGCAACTATTGTTTACAATGGATTTTGTTCAACCACATAAAGATACACAAGATATTGTTATATTGAGATCCAATGAAGGAGAACCAAACTGAATGCTGTGATTGCACTGCCAACAAACAAAAGTGTAGCCCAAAGTACAATTGGGAATGCAAAATAGCTAGAACATTAGTCTCCATAATAAGGGATCTTATAGTGGACTCGACATAGTGGATTCGAGGTCTAGTTCTTTTGGAGAAGGGGTGAATGATGCCTCCATCTTCTGACGAGCATAACTTTTCACTCATTTGTTCCATCATCGTGATTCAAGTTGCATTCAAAGACTATTTTTAGGGTATTTCCATAATTTTGTTGTTTTGGCCTCAAATCTAAGTTTAAAAAATAGGCCTGAAAATAGTGACTACTTTAGATCTAATTAGGTTCTGGGTATTTATTAATTATTTGGGGCATTTTAGAGTTTTTAATTGTTTCTTGGATCTTAAGTTAGATTTAGGGTTTTATATGCTTATAAATTAAATATTATATGTCCACTGTGAGGAGGATGGGAATATTTACTAAAATTTGTATTAGAACTTTGAGTTCTAGTGCTATGAAGCTTGATAAATGGTTGTTTAGCTCTTCCTTTTTTGATTTGTTCTCATCCTCTCCGATTCTTGCTGCATCAACTTGTCAAACAACATGCATTCCAAAACAATAACTCTCAGTTGTGTTTTCCTGATTTCCTTTTGGTACAAGCCGCTATTTCACACGAAACGTTTTGTATGATATTTTCATAAAATGATAATTTAGGTCAACACAAGTTCCCTTCCCCGATTTCTTGGTATTCATTTCTTCGCTTTGTGCTGCAGGTTTTTTCATTGAATGAGCCAGTCAGTGAATCAAATGTTTCGTGCTTTTAATATTTCAATGTTATGAAGCGTCTTTTTTATTTCATTTAGCATTTTTTTAGTCCATGCTATGAAATATGGAATACATGTTTTGTTCTGAACTTTCTTTTCATTTCTTGTAGTTTGTATCGTTTTGTGAGAGTTTTCCTATTTATATCTGTTCTCTTATAATGCCCCATTCCTTATTATGTTTCAGCCATTGGGGTTAAACGTTTCAGCTCTATTGAAGAAGTTAGCGAAGCATATGGGAGGCTATTGTCTGAATGGTGCTGTACTAAGCTTCTCTATTATGACATTCTATTGCTCTTTCTTTGTTCACAGATTGTATTTCAGACTTTCAGTTAACCATTCTTTGGGTCATTTAATGTCAAAATGTTTGTATTTAATTCTAATTGGAGATTTCAGCAAATATTGCTGTTTTACTGTTTCAATAATTGTAGCGCATGGGACCATTGCTCTTACCTGCATGTGATAAACGTGTTACTGTAGTTTCTTTATTAGAAGATGTCATCTAGTATCTCTTGTCTTCATCAACTAGAGGTCATTGAGGGTATATCAAGAAACTTTGGTGTGTGCTCACTCATGGACAATTGTGTCTTACTTTTTTCCTTGTCAATAATTCACACAGTTTTATGCATGCCAACTTTAGCATCCGACAAAATCCAATATATTCATTAGGATAGTATATTTTTCAAGGACCTCATGCATCTAGCAAGCACAGTGTTTAGAGATTCGGCCGAGGTCACTTGGACTCAGCCAAGGTCACTTGGACTCGGCCGAGTTACTCTTTCCCAAGTTGGCTGTACATCATGCATGTATCAATAATATATATAATATGTGAATTTTGATGATGAATACCTTCAAATTGCTTGTTGGGTAGAATGTGTGGCTATTGTTCATCATGTTGCGGTTCCAATCTCCTCGTGAACATCGCCTGATGTTTTTTTTGTACTTAGCCTTTTTTCTTCTTACAAGTTAAAGAATAGTTCCAAAAACTCTAGTTTGGGGATCGAGCTCGAGATATCTCGGGCTAAGAGGCACACAATGGCGGAAAAGATAACCAGTGCACCATTTTGGGTTTTATGCAAATATTTTGCAGATTATAGATATATATTCAATTTTTTACCTTTATTTTTGTTACTTTTTAATTTTTTACTTTTTAACTTGGCTTGGACTCGAGCGAGTTACCCAGACTTGCCCAAGTAACTCGCCTTGGCCAAGGGCTGAGTACCTTGGCCGAGCCGAGTCCCAAACTCTAAGCAAGCACGATGGAACTTATCTTTTATGCGTGGTTGTCTCATCTGCTTGCTACAGACTTTCGCTATCTCTTTTCAATAGCATGTCTTCCCTTCGCCCTTGTCTTGGGTTTGCACTCTCTTTATTAGAATTGCTTTCGTTGTTTTATTATGAAGAAATTTTCTTTTGAGTATGAAAATTTTAATCGTGAGTTTATTTCCACATGCCTAGGAAATGCCCTTAATCTACTTTAAATGGATCGTTTAGATGTTTTCTATATTGTACTATTTTTTTTCTTTTTCAGTCTATTGACATGTTTGGGATCCGCATTGACAACTGACTGTAGTTACATACACCACTAGGCTACAGGTTGTTCTGGGTAGTTGCTTATGCTGTTTGTAACCCCTGTGCAGTGGTTCTTAAATACTTCATTTATTAACTTGAGCCTTGAGGTATTGCAGGGAAAATGATTAAACTTGAGAAACTTAATCTGTTACACAAGTTGAGCCTTAATTGTGGGGTGTGAAACTATTTCTTATTGGATTTGCATAATTTGTCATCGATATTGCTTCTCAGCCTGAATGAGAACATATCTGTTTTAATAATTTTTTTTCTTGTTGTTTTCTATTATATCTTAGTTACAAGCATATGGAGTTTATCTGACACTGCTACTCTCCAGGAATTCCGGCAAGGTGGTGCCCAAAATAGATGACTTTATTAAGGTCTGAATTGATGTCTTTTCTTGTTTTATTAACTCTTTCAATCTTTGTTGTGGCATTTTTCATAAGAAATTAAATGTGTATATTCTGTAATATTCAATAATTTTTCTCCAGTTTTACTCAATGCTTTATTATATGTCCTTGTGTTATTCTGTCAGCTAAATAATCTTACTTCAAGTTCTAGGGGTGGTTATTGTTCCCTTCATATAGTTCGAGTCTGCATTTGTAATTTTTGGTAATAAATACATGCATGTGCATGCCTGAATGTCTATGAATTTATATATCTGTATGTGTGTGCGTGGGCACACTATATTCGTGGTTGTATTGATTGTTGAGGTACAATAGTTTGAAATCACTACTCACTTGAGTGGTTTATTTCTGATTTAGAATTCATATTCCTTGATGTCAGGTGCTATTATTTTTCAACCTGCTTCTATTGACATAATAAGCCATTTATTTGTGTATCTAAAGACTAATTGGCATGATGAAAGCATCACTTCAGTCTTGTTATTCTTCTGGTATTTTTAGATAAGGGATTTGCGTAACAGTATATTAACATTCCATCTTGCAATATCCTAGTAACTGATTAAATGTGCATATATTCTATGTATTTCTTTTAGGCTCGTTATGCCTTCGAGTTGTTGACCAATCCAGTGTGGAAAAGGAACTATGACACTTTTGATATCGAGGAACAATTGGTGAGATTCTTAATGAGAATGGTATTTCATTTTCTCTCTTTGTTTTGAGGAAGTTTTTGGTCTTGTTGCAAGAGCATCGAAAACTTGTGTTTACACACCTCCATCCACCATCTATTTAAATGCATGTTGGAGATTAGTAGAGAGTGAGGCCACCACTACTTCGCACTGATAAAAAACCCCCACGACTCCATTACAGCTTGATTTTTAAATGAATAATGTCTTTTCTTATTTTTCTACTGTAGCATGTTGTTAACAATGCTAAAAAGTATGGAGACAGCTTTTCAAGCGTTGACCTGCCATTGTTGGAGTCATCTTCTTTTGGTAAGTCGTATGTCTGAAGGCCTGCCCACACTGAATTAAACATAATACCTTTCTATGCCAGATTTGACTCTAATTTCCTTGTCAGTGATGTGTTTTTCTATGGTTAGACCCCACAGATGATACTTCTACCATCCTCACTGCTGAAAACTTCAAGTCAATGCTTGGCCAGAGTGGTGCATGGCTCATTCAGGTACAATTTTCAATAACATAGATTGCTGAGTTCTCTCAGTTTTTCATTGTCTGTGAAAGCCAGTTGTTTCCTTATGATGTCTAAAGAGTTATTCTGTCGATAGTCAACATACGTAACCCACTGAGGCTTTGACTGATTGTGATTATTCCAACACAGATTCATTCTTTTGGAAGCATCAATTCTGCGCAGTTTTCTGGAAGTTGGAAGAGAATTGGTGGGTGATCTTCATAACATCTTATATTATTGCAGCCTTGGGATTTATGTCACTATCTTACATTTGTTTGCACTTTTAAGGTCATTTAGTTTGTCCTTTGTTGTTCGCACTTGAACATTATTATTGATTCTACTGCTAACTCAAATTAAGTCGAACCCCAATTTGCCTTCAATTCGGCTACCCGAATCCTGATCCGCCATTTTACTCTATTAAGGGCCATACTTTCAATGAAGCCATAAAGTCCCCATATGTCTTCTCACTATTTCCAGCCATATCCTTTTGGGCCTACCCCTTGTTCTTTTTGAGCCTTCCACTTAAACTACCTCGCATCTCTTAATAGGTGCTGTATTGGGTTTGCACTACGGCCAGCCTACCTAAGTCTATTATCTCTCATCTTAGCGCCCATTGGTGCCATACTTAAATTTTCTTGAAAGTATTCATTTTGAGTTTTATCCCTTCTCGTCTTGCCACTCATCCATCTCAACATCCTCATCTACGCTACAATTATTCTATGGGTATATTGTTTTTGACGGTCCAACATTCCACTCCATAGAGCAAAGCTGGTTTCACAGTTGTCCTATAAAACTTGCTTTTTAGATTCATTGGTATGCGATGATCACATAAAATATCGTTTGCTCATCTCCACTTTGCCCACCCAACTCTAATTCTGTGTGAGTGTGCGACATCTTCTTCAATCTCTCCATTTTCCTATATTATTGAACCAAGATATCAAACGTACGCTCTTTTTGGTATTTTCTGGCAGTCAATCTTAACTACTTCCTCGTCTCTACTCCTATTACTAAACTTGCATTCTATATATTTTGTCTTTGTCTGGCTAATTTTAAAACCTTTAGATTCCAGAGCATCCCTCAAAAGTTCTAACTTTTTGTTGACGCTGTTTCGAGTCTTATCGATCAAAACTATGTCATTTGTGAACAACATGCACCACGGTACCTCATCTTGTAAGTGCCTAGTTAAGTCATCCATAACTAAGATAAAGAAGTATGGGCTCAATGCTAATCCCTTGATGTAAAGAAGTTTGAGGAAGCAGTAAAATCGACAAGAAACAAACCTAAACACAAGCATAATTCAAAGAAACTTCTTCTCTATACCCCAAGCAATGAACGAAAATTCAGCAGCCCAGCTCTTGCATTTTTTGAAAAATGCCTAGTCGTGGGCTAAGCGGCCTGTCCTAGGCCACTTTTGCTAGGTGCTCGCCTAGGTTGTGTAAAAAGGCGGGCGCGGGCGTCGTCTTGACCTGCACCAAAAATGCTATTAATTAGAAATTATTAACTTATTGATAAACCAAAAAATAGTATTAACTCAATTTCAATTAATATATGGAAGGAATAAACTTTTTATGCCATTTATCATTTTGCATGTAATAATAATTTTTAATTTATTGGTAGATCAAAAAATGATATTAATTTGTAATTATTAATTTATTTAAAATACTTTTTGCATGTGATAGTAATTATTAATTTATTGAAAATAAAAAATTGTATTAATTCACAATTATTAATTTATCAAAATACTTTTTGCATGTAGCATTAATTATTAAGTTATTGATAAACAAAAGAATAGTACTAATTCATAATTATTAATTTATCGTAAATGCCTTTTGCATGTAACAATAATTATTAATTTATTGGTAAACCAAAAAATAGTATTAATTTGTAATTATTAATTTATTGGTAAACCAAAACATAATATTAATTTAGTGTTAATTAATATATGGAAGGATGATACTTTTCATGCCACTTGTTGTTTTGCATGTAACCATAATTATTAATTTATTGGTAAACAAAAAAATAGTATTATTTTGTAATTATTAATTTATCGAAAATATTTTTTTTATGTGACGGTAGTTATTAATTTTTTGATAAACCAAAAAATAATATTAATTTGAAATTATTATATAGTATATACTAGTGTTTTAAAAATCGCTGATCCGATCCAGAATCAGGCGATTCGGATCGGATATCGGTGATACTGCTTTGGATTCAATAAGACAATGGGATTGAAGTGGTTACATTTTTTTGACTTTTATTGAAAAAATCGCTGCACGTTTGACTTTTTTTATTGAAAAAATCGCTGCACAGCATGGTAAGGCGCCTCGGTAATGCTTCACTAGCTGCATCATTGCCCCAAGCGCAAATATAACTCCTTTAAGTCATCTTGTCTTTGTTTTATAGCCCCTTCCAGTCCTTCCCCTCCCACACTTCAACAATGTGGGATATATATTACATAACAAATGAGCGGGTTTCACGCCTCCCCAACTCTCGCACTCTCTCTGTCCACCAAACTCTTTCACGCCTATATGGTCCCTCTCGCAATTTGGTCAATTGGAGAATGGCTCCATTATTGCCAAAAAAAAACAAAACAAAAAAAAAACGGCTCCACCAAAACTCTCTAGAACCGTTGAAGTATGTATAGCTATTAGAAAAGAAAAAAAATAGTACTAGCTCATAGGATATTAGAACAATAAAAAATACTATTAATACTAATTTATTGACCATTAAAAAAAATTACTAGTTTATGAGATATTTTAAGAGTAAAAAATAACACTAGCCCAAACCACTTTAAAATCTATTTTAAAGTTGCTTTGTCAATAGTACGTGATATATATAGAGTTTTGCCCAAACATGGGTGGATTGATTAAAATTAAACCTAATTGCTGAAAATTAAGATTTAATTGAATTAAATAAAATAAGAAAACAAGGTGCAAAATGACTGATTTGCCCCTTCCTAACAATTGGGGAAATTCCAGAACATTCTCTGTTGCTGCCCTAAAACATGCGTGATGTTTTATGGATGATCTGGGATGCTTTGGTACCCGTTTGTCCGAAAGATGATTGTTTTCTTGTAGGGCTCGGCATGACAATTGATTTGATACAAACTTCGAGCCATGGATTGTGTTTTTAAGCTACGATCATGCGACTTGAAATTTGGATGAATCTTGCAAACTTCGGATTGATAGTGTGCTTGTTTCTTGATGTTTTTCAGTGATTTCTTCGCTGGATCACATTAAGCATGCCGTTACGTTCGCGTGGCAACAAACGCAGCTCGATTTCATGCCCAGACCAAGATTTTGCAACTTTTGAGTTTTCGCCGAAATCTAGAATTCCGGCGTTGGAATTTGCAGCCACTTCATCGGCTTCGTGTGCGAAATCTGACCGTTTATCATGCGCGGGGTTCAGACCAGTGATAGCCATGAACCTTACGCACGCGATGCAACTAGTTTCACATTGATCGAGTTCGCGAGCGCAGTGATTTGGCCGCTCGAGCGAGGCGTCGCTGCTGATTTTCCTGCAACTTTCTTCACGGATTAACAACTTCTCTCTAGCTTTTTTCTGGGCTCGGATGTCGTCATGGGGCGTGCCACATATTGAAACGCTCGTTTTGACAAGACAAACACGTTCACAAAATTTGAGCACAATCCGACCCGGGAAGAATGAGATATGGACCCCGAAAGTCACTATTTGTGGCTGTTTCTTTAATGGAGATTACTTGCAGGATGATTGCAAGGAAATTGTGCGTGGCCTCTCCTGTTTCGGTCTTCCACCCATAACTTCTTTCTAGAGCGTCCGTTTTAGCTGAAATTTGACCCTTGAGGGTTTTCAACTGTGTCGGATTCAATGGCGGTGGTCTCACATCCGTTGATACTCCGAAAGTAGGGTTCCAGTTATAAGGGTCCGTTTCAGGGTATTAGAAGTTGATTCTGTCGTAATTGTTTCTCAGTCTGCACTGCCTTAGAGATATCGAAACGCTTTGGCAGGAGAATTTTTGGAGTCCTTATGAAGATCTTGAACTGTTCTGGGGCCATTATGAGACTATCAAAATTTCCACTGTCTGTCAGGCTTTATTGACGAACTTCTCTTTTTATTCGGCATCGGGGATCCATGGTGCTGAAAAATGTCTTCAATGAATGCTTTGTACCTATCGCCATCCGAAAACTTCTTTCGTGCGGTTTGTACCTATCACCGTTCGTGGGCTTCTCTTGCGCCTTGTGCCTATCGCAAACGGTGATACCTCTCGCCACCCGCGAAGGGTCGTGCTGCCTTCTCGTGTTGTTGACGGCGATGGCTAATGCCGTCTCAGTTCATTGCTCGCCCTTTCGTCGTGAGCAACAGTGTCCAGCACCGTTCAGGGGCCATGACACTATTACACCACGGCTGTGGGGTGGCGATACCTAACGCCGTCGGAACCTTCCTCCTTTGTCGTTTCGCGTCTTCTCTTGATTCTTTTTTCTTCTCCTCGCACTTGACTAAAGGCGACTCAATCTAGCACTGTCGTAGCGCTTGACTGTCGAGCAGTATTGCCGTCTTGCTGGTCCGGAGTATCATACTCGTCTTGCTGCCACACGAGATTAGAACAGTCATACTTCCTTGGTTTCAAGTAGTATTGCCGTCGGGTCGGTCTGAGTTACCGTGCCCGTCTTGCTACCACTTCGAGTTAGTCACGGTACTGGTCTAGCTATCATGCTAGGCTCGGCCCCTTGTCAAGTCCTCCTCTTTTTTTTCTCTTTATTCAAATCCTCTTCGTCATCACCCTAACTTCTCATCTTCTCTGCCATATGATGGTCCCTCGGCCCACTTGTCTTGCAAATTAACCATGATTGTGCTGTTCAGAAAACAAGGAGATTGCAGGTTAAGGGAGGCGATTTTGAACCAGCTAAAGCAGCTGAGGGGCTTTCTGTCGTGATCTAAGAGGGCACCCGCACGAGTCAGCCCGAGTAAGTCACGGACCCAGATGAGGTTGGTCCCCACCTCATGTATAAAATTCCTCTCTCACTAATTGGGCTCCTGTCCTTGCTCTGTCAACAAGTTTCCCAAGAGAGCGGTCTCAGGTCCCAGGTTTTCCAAACCCAAGACGCGTGTCACCCGATCGCCTAGATCTGGGGGGTGAGATCGAGGCATCCGATCAGTTTGGCGACTCCACTGTGTACTTCGGACCCCTTTGTCGGTTCGCTCTTGCTTGATCGGCATCACCTTTTATTTTCTGCATTGCATTCCATGGCATCTGGGTTATTCAACCCGTTCAGATTTGGGGATTTTCTCATCCCCGTACTCATGACCATCCCAAGGAAGTGAACTTCTCAAGCCTCGTTCCCTACTTCCTTTTGAATTAAGACTCACAGTCCGACTGCCATGTTCTTTCTTGGATTGGTGCGAGAAGGAACTTGCAAGTCCCTTCGCATTGTTAGCACGTTTGCTACCACCCACACTGCACACCCTGCTACTGGTAAGTCCCTTGTCAGTCGCATTGCTAAGGTACGCTGAAAGGCTGCCCTGTCCGCTGTCGCGAAAGGCAAGCAGGTTGCTATCGCTCCTGAGGGTCACCACAAGGCCACCCCTCATACTCCTTCACCACGTTGAACCTCTATGCCCAGAGGCTCGACACACCGAGGTGGAGATCTTGGGATCTTCATCTCTCGCACACCCCTAAAGGCTCGTGGTTGTCCACTCGAGCCACACCTCAGGGCAACTTTCATGCTGCCTTGAGCTCGAGCACACGGGGGTCGACCACTTCGCCCTCCCTCTCAGCACACACGATTTCACCCTGTGAGAGATGAACTCCTACCTGGTCCCTCACTGACACGAGCTCGTGGGTCTTGGCCTCCTAAGGTCGAACCAGCTGATCGAGACCGGGCTGAACCCCAAGTCACTCGGAAGGCTAATTCTAAAGGTGCACATAGACCAGCTTTGCAGGTTTCTCCCCAATCCCGACTCAGGCGGAGTCGCGAGCTATTTCTTTTCGCTGTCACCCTTCCTTCGCTAGGCAAACACCTCGAGACCTGGTACTCGAAGGTTTTCCCTAAGAGTAACATCTTGAGTCAGTCGCCTCAGGTCAACTATGCACCCAGACCTCAGACAGAAGCCTACATCCTCTAAGGCAGCAGCACAGATTGCCCTCTATCCGTAGACCTCACTCTCTGCTCTAGCTGATGGACACAACCCTCGCATGTTCAAAAAAGATAGTGCAGTCCAAATCTCAGGCTCAATTCTGGAGTAGTCTATTGCAGCCTCAAGATCAAGCAGAAGAGAGGCCTGCAACTCCTGATTAGAAAGGCTCTTAAGGCAGTTGAGGTTACCACTCTCGATGACCTTCTGTCTCACAACCCCTTCTTCCCTCTTCGTATCCCAGAACCTGAGCAAGTCTAAGAACATTGCTCGGTGGTTACCATCGACCGAGCTGCCAAGAAATCACGGTGCCAAGACCGTTAAGAATCGGTCCTCACACGGTCCGCGTACAAGACTCGAGTCCAGTCGGGGCACGTTGAGCCCCTACAGACTGACTTGCCGCATACAACTCGTTGACCTCGGCAGTCTACTACCCCACCTGGCTCTGACCTTCTAGAAGAAACGGTCAGCGTCATGGTGATTGACGAGCCGGATGACGACCAAGAAGAACGAATGAACAGGTTCAAGGTGATGATGCAGTCCATTCTCGAAAAGATGGATCGCTTGGGGGCCTCCAGACTCCCTGCTTCCTCTCCTCACCATGAGGCCAACTCCTAGCCTAGAGACGACACAACTCCCAAGCAACCTCCTCCATTGGCCTCCCAAGACACCTCTGCTCCCCGCACGATTTCGCAAGCTGATGTAGATGCTATGGTGACCCACAATCTCAAGAATAAGGTCCCGGGCATGCAAGGGACGCCGCTTTACCAAAAGCCGTACCCCTCGTATACCAGGTGCTGTTTCCCCCAAATTATCAAAAAGGGAAGCTCCCCTTGTTCAATGGTACTACGTCCACGCACCAACATACCGCTCACTTCAAAGCGGCTTGTCGAGAGATGGTAACTGACGGGCAACTCCTTCATCAGTTTGTCGTTACTCTCGAAGGGCCAGCCTTTCAGTGGTATGCTCGGCTACCTCCAAGCTCGGTGCACACATGATAAGAAATGGAGCAGTTGTTTTACCATCGCTTTTATGAAGTCTAGAGAAACGTGAAAACCATTGAGCTCCTCACTCTGACTCAAGACCCTGGTGAGCTAGTCGATAAGTTCATCGTCCGATGGAGAGAGTTGGCAACCTATCATGCCACTCCCATGACTGAAAGAGAAGCAGTTCAGAGCTGCATACGAAATATGCTACTCGAGATCGCCCTGCATGTTGAGGCCTTCAATCCATCCTCCATGTCAGAGCTCTTCTCTAAAGCGGTGTGTATAGAAGGTCTATCCAAGCACCATGGTGAATCTCGCCAGCAGCTTTTTAGTTGGGGAAACAGCCGGGGCAATGGCAATTCTCGCTCCAAAAATCGGGGCAACCAGCAAAAAGTTGTGATTACTGCGACCGTCACCGTGACTGACACTAAGAAAGCCGCCCCTCAAACCTTGGACCTCTCCAAGGCACAAACAACACCTCTGGCTGGAGGCAAGCAGCAGCAGTCTTATAACAAGGTCCCACCCCTTAACAATATAAATCGAAGTGACTACTGGATCCGACACCAAAACAAGGTGTACCCTTCGAGAAGGAATGGGTTCCTGTGCTGTTTCGATTACTACTAGAGCAAAACATGATCCAACTGCCGGAGGCCCAATCCCCAAAGCAGTCTGGACAGGAGACACATGAGAGGTACTGTGCCTATCACGGGAGAGTAGGCCACCCCATTCAAGAGCGCTTTACACTCAAAGACATTATCGAAGCCCTTATTAACAAGGGTTAGATAAAGCTTGAAGAGTGAAAAAAAGCATTCAAGGCAACTGAGGCTTTCCACATAGTGACAATTTAAGAGGATGACGAGGCACTCGCTGTCCTCCGAGCACTATTCTTTGTAATGCTCGAAGAAGGTCTCATCACGTTGAAGCCGACGAAGCAGCCCAAGTTCCTGCCTTCAGGAACTGAGAATCTCTGGTGTCCGCATCATCTGATATGAGGCCATGACCTGAGCGAATGCACTCGCTTCCACGAGTTCTGGGCAAAGAAGATGCAGCAGCACCAAGAAGTTCATGGTAACCCAGAAGGACACTCTTGAGTCCCTGTTCCACCAATGCAAGAAGACCTCTCGACCCAAGCCCAGGGAAGTGCTGAGCTAGATCCTCTGCAGGCCCTCTTCGAGGCGATGCTCTAACAGGGTATCGTCACTCCCAAGCCCGCTAGGCAACCTAGGCGTCTTGCCCAGGACACGGAAAACCACTGGTGCCCATATCACCAGGTATCGGGCCATGAGCTGAAGGAATGATCTGGTTTTGAAGTTGTAGTCGCGGAGAAGGTACGGGAAGGCCACATTATTTGCACTGTTCTCCCAGAACACTTCCAAGCCATCACTCCAGTCCAACAAGAGGAAATCCCACTACAGGTCCCCTATGAGCCTACACTAGACCCTTCGGAGCCCTCAACTTCTCAGCCCTGGGAAGTCTACCATAGATGAAGTAGACAGCGTGAGGCAGTCCGCCAAGCCGAGGCCACTCATCAGCTCGATAGGACAGACCAAACACCTCTTAAGGGATCCAAAAGGAGACAAGCATTTAGGTTGGCTCGCTGAAGGAACTACATTCCTCAGCCATCAGTCGAGGAAGAATTTCTCGGGCCACTTCCTCCACTGTCGACCTTACAAGACTTCATCCCAGGCGCAACCCGCCTTATTCCTTCGTCCGATCAAGTGGACGTCCTTGAGTCATCAACTGCTCGGGACTCGTCCAATACGGGTGACGACATTAAAAGCACCTCTCAATGGTCAGAGCCAGGGCAAGACTTAAAATACCCCTTACACACGTCCAATTCTGGTGACGATGTAAAAAGCTGCCCAGAACATTCTAACTTCGTTTCTTTTTCTTTTCCTCCCTCTTCTTTCATCTCTTTTACAGGTGCAGGTCAGCGTGCCCAGAATTCGAAGCTCTAAACAGAGAGCTTGAAGGCACCAACATTAGCAGGTCGCACCGGAAGCGCCTAAGAAAGATGCTCGCCCAGGCGGCTGGATTCTTGACAGTCGCTGATGCCCTGGCTGCTCAAGCCAGGTCCGAGCCATCTTCGAACTCCTATTCCCACAAGGCCTGTCACATGGTTCAAGTTCATGAAGCACCACCCATCTCGAGACAAATATCGAGTGACTTCAGTCACGATTCCATGGACTTCACATTCGATGTTGACGCTTTCATCCCCTGGTTCGGCCAGGGACCAGAAATCGTCTCCCACACTTGGGACCCTCCTAGAAGCAGAAATGTCAGGATCGTAGGTCTCTGCACTCAAGATTGATCAAAAGCATCCTGAATTGCCGGAGGAAGAGTTGCAAGAAGCTCCGGAAGAGTGGGAAGAAGGTGGTCAGGCCACAGCTGACGTGCTTGAAGAGATAAACTTAGAGGATGAGGCCGACCTAAGGCCAACTTTCATCTTGGCAAAAATGTCCCCGGAAGAGAAAGAAAATTATGTTTCCCTCCTCCGAGCAAATCGGGACGTCTTCACCTGGCATTATCATGAGAAGCCCGGTCTAAACCCTCAAATCGTTGTCCTTCGTCTCGGTATTGACCCGTCCATCAAGCCCATAAAGCAGAAATCAAGAAGGTTTAGACCCGACCTCGAAATGCTGATCGATGCTGAGGTGAACAAGCTCAGGCAAGCTGGATTCATACGTGAAGTCAAATACCCAAGATGACTGGCAAATGTTGTCCCAGTCAAGAAGAAAAATGGCCAAATCAGGGTCTGTATTGACTTCGCGACCTGAACACTGCCTGGCCCAAGGACGACTTCCCCCTGTCGTTCACCGAGATGCTTGTTGATTCCACGGCTCATTGCTAGATCTTCTCCTTTATGGATGGATATTTTGCTTATAATCATATTAGGATAGCACCAGAGGATAAAGAGGCCACTGCATTCTTGATCCCAAAAGGTGTCTTTTGTTACACTGTGATGCCTTTCGAGTTAAAGAATGCCGGTGCCACGTACCAGCGAGCGATGAGACCATCTGCAAGGACATGATGCACAAGGAGGTCGAGTGCTATGTGGATGACTTGGTGGTGAAGTTCGAAACAATGGACGCTCACATGAAGCACCTTAAAAAGGTATTTGAGCGGCTGTGGCGAACTCAAGATGAACCCCTTGAACTGTGCCTTCGGCATATGCTCAGGAAAGTTCTTAGGGTTCATTGTGAGGTATCGATGGCTTGAGATTGAGCCTACAACCCTACGTGAGCTTCGATCTCTCCAAGGGCAGCTGGCCTACATTCGAAGGCTCATCTCGAGCCTCTCGAGACAATGCAGGCCCTTTTCGCAGCTCCTGAAGAAAGACACTCCCTTCATATGGGATGAGGCGTGCTAAGCTGCACTCGATGACATCAAGCAGTACTTGTTGAATCCTTCGATACTTTCCACGTCGGTGTTAGGAAGGCTTCTCATCCTATATGTGACCGCTCTTGATGAGTCACTTGGGGCACTCCTAGCACAAAACAATGATACGGGGAAATAAACAAGACTCTATTATCTCAGCCACAGGATGCAAAGCGCCGAAAAGAATTACCCTCCCATCGAAAAGATGTGCTTAGCCTTATTCTTTACGGTACAGAAGCTCCACCATTATTTGCTCGGTCACGAAGTCAAGCTAATCTCAAAGGCAGACCCGGTCAAGTTCCTTATGACCCGGCCATGCCTGATAGGACGCTTGGCCAAGTGGGCATTATTGCTGATGGAGTTCGACATCACGTATGTACCACAGAAGGCCATCAAAGGTCAAGCTTTAGCAGACTTTCTCACGGCTCACCCCATCCCCTCGGAATCTCCCATGTCAAGTGATATCCTGGACGACGAAGTTTTATGTACGATACTAACTCGCCCGTGGGAGATGTACTTCGACAGAGCATCCAGTCTGATAGAGTGGGTGTCGAAGTTGTGTTCCTGACTCCCGATGGTGGAATGATTCCTCTATCCTTTTCACTCGCAAAGGCATTTTCTCATAACGAGGCTGAATATCAAAGCCTCGTAATCGGATTGGAGATCGCCCAGGAACCAGACCTGGAGCAGCTGAACATCTTCGGCAACTCTGAGCTGGTCATTCAGCAGCTTAAGGGGATTTATGACGTAAGGAAGGGTACTATCAAACCTTATCATAACACAGTCAAATCTTATATGGCCCAGTTCGACTATTTCTCCCTAAGTCATATTCCTAAAAGACTAAACTCGCTGGCCGATGAGCTCTCAAAGCTCGGGGCTACCATTCAACTGTCCTAACTAGGGCCCACGTCTGTCTGGGCAACAGAATGAAGACATGTTGACTTGAGAACCGAAGTTGATGCAGATGATGAGAGAGATGTCTTCCCTGAATGCTCGCCTTATCCATTTGGAGCACTCCTTGCAGCCAAGGATGTCATTAAGGCAGAACGGGAAATGTCTCGAGGTGAAAATCCAAGATTGAGAAGCAGGAGCCGGAATTCTTTGACTCGATATGTGGGGAGGTCGAACAAGTGGAAGACTGGAGAGAGCCTATCATGAACTTCATAAAGCATGGAAGGCTGCCTGAGGATCGGGCGGAACGCAACGGTATACGACCGATGTCTACCAAGCACACCCTTCTCGATGGGGATGTCCTCTTTTGCTGATCATTTGACGGAATTCTCCTCAGATGCGTCGATGCACAAGAAACAGATAAAGTATTGGAAGAAGTGCATTCGGGTATCTGCGGGCTGCACTAATCCGGTCCTAAGCTCTATGAGTGCATTCGCAGGCTTGGGTATTATTGGCCTTCAATGGTGGGTGATGGCCAAAACTATGCTAAAAGATGCTAGGTGCGCCAAATGCACTCAAGCCTCATTCATCAGCCCGTGGAGCATCTCCATCCTATAGTGACATCATGGCCCTTTTCCCAATGGGGTATGGACATTGTAGGACCTATTGATCCTCCTTCTGCCTTGGGTCATGCCTTCATCCTAGCAGCGACATATTACTTTTCCATGTGGGCTGAAGCGGTCCCTCTCAAGCAGGTTCTAGGGACCACTGTGGCCAACTTCATGCGTCACCACATCATATATCGGTTGGGCATTCCGATCAAATAAGCTCTGATAATGGCCCACAGTTTAGAAGCTAGCACGTTGATGACTTAGTTAACCAGTTCGGTTTTGAGTGGAAGTACTCGATTATGTACCACCCTCGAGCCAATGGCTTAGCTGAGGCGTTCAACAAAACCCTATGTGGGGTGCTCCGGAAGTCGATTTCGAAGTCAAAGAAGAATTGGCATAAGAGGCTGCCTGAAGCTCTGTGGGCCTTTCGCACCATCACTCAGAATGCTACAAACTCTACTCCCTATTCCCTGGTCTATGGAGGTGAGCCAGTTTTACCCCTCGAGGTTCAAATACCCTCACTCCGTGTTGCTATACAACAGGGACTAATTGAAGATGAGAGGGTCAAGCTCCGTTATCAGGAGTTGGATGCTCTTGATGAAAAGAGGCTAGAGGCCTAGCAAAACCTTGAACTCAATCAGGGGAGAATGAAGAGAGCCTTTGACAAGTCTGTCAGCGTTCGCTCGTTCGTTCCTGGGGATCTAGTCTTAACAGTCAAGAGACCGATTGTCATGCATGGACGCCGCAAGGGAAAGTTCAAACCCAAGTGGGAAGGTCCCTTCATAATAAAAAAGGTGACATTAAACGGGGCCTATATACTGGCAGACTCTGATGGAGAAGAGCCAAGGCCCCCTATCAATGGGCGATACCTAAGAAGTACTATCCTTGATGTGCTCTTAAAATGTAGTGCATGCAGAAAGAAATGGAAAAGAAAAATAGCAACCCAAATCAAAATAAATTCATTTCTTTTATTACAAAAAGCCCATTATCTGGGAGGTTACAGATACAGTATCAACAGTTGCTCTTGCTTTAGAGAAAAAGAGGATGTTCATGCTGAAGTGTTGCTCTTGCTGCTGAGAAGGACCAACCATTTCCCAATCAGCTTCAATTCATCTGATGAAGTACAACTGGTTTCCAAGAGAGGGAAGAAGTACTCTTATAGAGTTTATCAAACATACAAAGCGGACTTCCTTGACAAGGAGCTGGCCTTTGATAGAGGCCCTTCCTCAAGACAACATGGACTTCACTGTTGTGCTGGAGGACTTGGCTTGCAACAGACTACAGTGGCCAGGCCTTCTCATTTGCTGTCACTCTTAACCCCCACAAGACACCGCCGTCCATGGTCATCGCCGCATGCAGCCTAACGTCGCACGCAACCATCATTGTGCGCAATTCAAGGCCGCGCTCTGCAATTGCGGCCGGCAATCCAACACCGCGGGCGACTATTGCCGCGAGTGGTATACTCCCGAGCGTGGCTATCGCCGTGCCCAGCCTAGCACCACGCGAAGGCAGCGTTGCATGCGACTTAATGTCGCGCATGCCTTGTCGTGGCTCGGTTCCCACCGTCCCCAATTCTCAGGGGGCATTAACTCTCGTGCCTGTTCGGTTCCCCCCTCGGTGATGATCAACTGTCTCATGGCCTTTTGTCTCCTTGACCGTTACAGGCTTGCGACCCTGTTCTTTCCCCTTATCGGTACTTCCTCTTCTCGCCGGAACACTTCTCCGTCTATCGGGGATCCCCTTTTGACCTTGTTGTTTCCCCTTATCAACAGCCAGGAATATCGGGAAATCATCGGAATTGCTGAAGAAGCTCCTTTGTGACCCTGTGGGTTTCCTTCTTCCTTCTTTGCACTCCTCTACTCTTCGGAAAATCATTGAACTTCTGGCAGAACCATGGTACGACCTCCGTTCTGCCTGACAGCAATCGCGAAGACATTGGGAAGTCATCGGAAAGTCTTGGGCAAATACAGCAGTCCTCGAAACCTCTGCAACCTGCCAATAACCACGAAACTTCCGAAATATCACTAAGGACTCTTGGAAGTAGCCAGTAACCCTTGGTTTGTCCTCTTCTACTCCCACAAAAGCCCTGAAACTCCGGTAGAGTACCGCTGCGACCCTTGTAGTTTCGCCAGAGTCTCGGTAAAGCCATGGGAAGCTCCTTGTTCTCTGCTCAAGAAGCCTTGCCACTCTCTAAAAACGTTCGCAAGCACTCCGCGAAGGTTCACCACTTGCTCAAGTTCGTCGGAAAGCTCTTGAATGCCTGTGTGTTGTGGCCTAGCCGAAGGTTTCTCGCCGGATTTCTCTCTTGCTCTAAAACTCTCTTCACTATTTTATTGAAGGTAAAATAGTAAAATGGGGTTTTCCCCCTTTTATAAACAAAGGTTACGCAAAGTACCCCTCACAAGTTCAAAATGACGCTCCAGTCCTCATCTTCAGAGGGCAATAAGTCCAAGCCGCGGTGGGTCAAGCTCGAGTCCTGAATGTAAGTCATTGCCCCCTGTGCCTCATGAACCTGCTGCCGCGCGTCCCTTCGATGCTAGCGCCGCACGTGTCACCAAAGCACTATCGGCGTGCACTTCACCAGAAGATATCGGCGTGCGCTTCACCAAGTTCTATTGCCGCGAGCTTAACTAAAGTAGCTATCGCCGTGTGCTTCACCAAATGCTATCGCCATGCGCTTCATCAAGGGCCTAACGCCGCGTGCGTCGTTCAAAACCTAGCGCTGTGCACGCTATGGCACTCTCATTTGGACCATCGTTCTGCATCCCCAGGAAATTCATGCTCTGCACCACAGCCATCGTATCCTTGGGGAGTTAAGACTTCAGTTACGACTCTTTCCCCATGGAGTCACATTCTTATGCCACATTACGGTCTAGGTGCACGACCCTAAACTGCATGGTCCAAACTATATGATCTTAAACTGTAGCGGTGGGAGTTGCACGACCTTAAACTGGATGGTCCTAGCTGCATGACTTTAAACCGCACTGCTGCGGTCCAAACTATATGACCTTAAACTGTAGCGGCGGTCTAGCTGTACAATCTTAAATTGCATGGTCTTAGCCGCATGACTTTAAACTGCATAGCCATGGTCCGAGCTACAAGACCTTAAAACTGTAACGCACGTCCCTATAGCAAGATGTTAAACGGCGCGACAAATAGCCCATACGCATGACTTTAAATTGTGAAATAGACCCACCTCTCCACCGGGTGTATCCTACCATTATCCCAGTGGGGTTACACCCGTACTTTGAACTGTCATTCCCAGTGGAGCTACATGCAAGCGACTGTCCCTCATCCCCAGTAGGAGTCACATCTGTATTGCAGCCCATTAACCCCATCGGAGTTAGAGTCATTCTTATCTCTTCAATCCCTAGTGGGGTTACATCTGCGCTCTAGTCTGTCATTCTCAGCAGAGTTACATGTATACCATTGCTCATTAAACCTGTGGAGTCATATTTACCCATTAATCCCCAGTGGGTCTGCTTCTCACCGAGCCACTGTCTCCATCCCCCTGCGGAGCTTTACTTACACGATGACCCAAACAATGGTCCACGTTGCATGACCTTATATTGCACAACTATGGTCTTGGTGCACGACCCTAGACTGCATAGTCCAAACTATATGACTTTAAACTGTAGTGGAGGTGTAGTTGCACGACCTTAAACTGCATGGTCCTAGTGGCATGACTTTAAACTGCATAACCACAGTCCAAGCTATGTGACCTTAAACCATAGTGCACGTCCTGGCCGCTTGACGTTAAACTGCTTTGCACCGGTCCCGGAAGCATGACCTTAAACACGTCCTCACATATGCGCACAGCCCCTTTACGTGCATCTTCACGCACGTCTTCCTTAACCGACCCATCCGTGTGTGCACACCACATTCATCATTCCCTAGTGAATCCATTTCCTGCATTACCATTCATCATTCCCCAGTAAGTCCCGAAGGCATGACCCTAAACACGGCTTCATAAAAAAAGAAAAGAAATGAAGAAAAAAAGAAATGAAGAAAAATAGAAAAATAACGGGTGTGGTGTATACCTAGATAAGGGAATGCCATGAGTAAAAATGACGGACGAGCATGGTCATGAAGCCATGAGTAAAAGAGTTATGTGAAAATAATAACCCGGGCACAGTGAAAACCCCAAAAGGGCGCCGTGAGCAAAAACAGATGAAAAAGGGTGGACATGGTCGCAAGGTCATGGGTAAAAGAGCCCAAAAATAAAGGAGGTTGGTGAAAACCGTCTTTATGTTGCCACTTCCCCTGTCCAGGCGAAAACCCGCAAAGGGTGCTTGGACCAATAAAGCAGGTTGACACAGCATCACAACCTCAGCTAGCACCCAATTGCCAAACAGGCATTATTCCGATTAACGAGGTCCACACAAAATCCTCAACTGTCAGGAGCCAATCACAACACAAGATGGCTCACCTGGGAGTGAGAGCCTCACAAGATCTCCCAAACACCAAAATCAAAAAGTGTCCCCGAGGATAAGGGCGATGAATAATAGATCCCTCAAAATAAAAAAGAGTCCTTGAGGGCGAGGATGACGAACAAAAGAAAAGATCCCTCCAAGAACAAGAAGGGTTCTTGAGGGTAAGGACGATGATCGAAAGATCCCTCCAAAATAAAAAAGAGTCCTTGAGGGTAGGGGCAACGAACAATAGATCCCTAAAAATAAAAAAGAGTCCTTGGGGTGAGGACGATGACCGAAAGATCCCTCCAAAATAAAAAAGAGTCTCTGAGGGTAGGGGCAATGAACAATAGATCCCTCAAAATAAAAACGAGTCCTTGAGGGTGAGGACGTTGATCAAAAGATCCCTCCAAAATAAAAAAGAGTCTCTAAGGGTAGGGGCAATGAACAATAGATCCCTAAAATAAAAAAGAGTCCTTGAGGGTGAGGACGATGACCGAAAGATCCCTTTAAAATAAAAAAGAGTCCCTGAGGGTAAGGGCAATGAACAATTGATCCCTCAAAATAAAAACGAGTCCTTGAGGGTGAGGACGTTGATCGAAAGATCCCTTCAAAATAAAAAAGAGTCCTTGGGGGTAGGGGCGATGAACAATAGATCCCTGAAAAATAGATCCCTCAAAAACGCAAAAAGGCCCTCAGGGGTATTGTCCGATAGAGTGAGAACTGTAAATACCAATCTCTCCATGTCGCAAGCTCATTTTTCACTATCGGCCCTCAGGGGTACTGTCTGATAGGGTGAGGAGTTAAAACTGCTAACCAACCTTGTTTTTCGAAATATCTTGCTTTTTTTAAAAATTTTCACTGTGTCTTGTTTATTAAAATTTTAATTTCTTTATTAAAATCGTAACCTGTCCTTGCTCCGGGTTCTATTTCAAATATCTTCCTACTTTCAAAATTTCTAAAACGACTTTTAAAACAAAGGAGTTTGGACACCCGTATATGATAATTATCGCGTTGTTGCCTCGTCTCTCTCTTCGGAATCGGCCAGACAAGTCTCTTCATATAGAAAGCCTTTTCCTATAGACAGCCTTAGGAAACCCTAAGGAAATCAAAGAAGATGCCAGGGTTAAAAAAAAAAAATTTCAAGCTGCATAGCCCTGAAGTTAAGTGGCATGGTTAGAAAATCCAACTTGAGTTTCAAGCACGTGTAACTCACCGACATCTCACGCCTAAAACCCTAGGAGAAAAAATGCCCTAGGTGGGTGAGCTCGGTCAATGCAATGACTTGGAGGGATTAGTTGGTGTGCCCTCTGACCACGCGACCTCAGAAAGAAATTTAAAATGTCTGCATTATCTTTGACATTCATCTGCCCCTCGAAGGACAGGGAATGTTAAAGTGTCTGCTTCTTTGCCACTCTCCTGTCCCTCGAAGGACAGAGAGTGCCAAAGAGGGGCAACTGTAGACACCTCTTTTTAAATCTAGCAAATTATGTGGTTTCCTGAACCTTTAGGACCACATTATCTTAGTAAACCCAAATCCATAGTTCGCACAATCTACCTTGTGACCTAGAACCAATCTGCCTTCCCAGAACCCTGTAGAAACCCTGTTTTGACCCAGAATCCCGCAAATGTCTTGTTTTACCAAAAAAATCATTAAAAATAGTAAACAAATCCTTTTTGACCCAAATTTTCTTTGAGAGCTTCACAAGAGGCTGAGGAACACACATGAAGTGAAAAATCGCAATTTGGACCAAATTTGATTTGGGCAACACTAGAAGTGTCACCCAGCCTAAATTGGGCGACACAAGCGGTGTCGCCCAACCCCTTTTGTCCCAAATTGGAAATTTTCTCTAAGGCTTCGTTTTTTTGCTCTTTTGGAAGATTTTTGCCAGTTTTATTTGGGCGACACTAGGCGTGTTGCCCGGACGACACCATTGGTGTCGCCCAAACCCGAATCCCCAAAAATGGAATTTTGGGCTGGTGGGTCTGTTGGCTATGGGAAGATGCCCTTCCCAATAGATCCTTGGCCTTTATAAACTCTTTTTCATGGCCATTGGACACAGACTCTTTCAGAGAGAGAAAAGATTGAAACCCTAATCTAAAAACCCTTACCCTCTCTAGGGCGCATCAACCTAGTTCTAAACCATCTTTAGGGCACAACAACCCTTTGAAATCAGAGATCTGCTGGTCAATATCCGAATCAGAGGTAAAGAGGACGCCGGTTCTGATGCCGGCGAGCCTTGAAGGCTCTGGAGTCCAAGGGCCATCCGGCCCGGTTTGGTATTGTTTTCCCCTTTCTTTATTCTTCTTCTTATTATCTTGATTTTGTTTTGATTAGTTTTGATCAGTTTATTGCTTATAACTTGTGTTTAATGTTTTGGATCATGTTGACTTTGCCACAGATCTGAGGATCTGCTCATTTCCGGGTAGATTTGGCCTCAGATCTGAATTCGATTTATCCCACTTTCTCTACCACTTTGTTTTCATCAGTTTGAGGTGTCAAGATCCGAGAGATCTTTGTCGAAAGATCTGTTTGATTTTCATCGTAAACAGTGCGAAGTTTTGTGCACATGCGTACTGCGCGCGCTCAACTCAATGCATGCGCTTTGTGCGAAAGCCGTGCTTGTTTTATGCGCGCAATTGTGGCGGCTTGTGTGTAATTGTGCACCCTACTATTTGCCCCTCGTTCCCACATTGCGCACGAAGTGCCACCAATTTGCCCTCCATACAAAGTTTAATGTACATGTGCACCGCTTGCGCTCAACTCAAAGCGTGCGATTTGCGCAAAAACCGTGTCGATTTTGTTCGTGCAATTGTGTCGGCTTGTGCGCAATTGTGCACGCTACTATTTACCTCACGTTCCCCCAAACACGTGCGCACATAGTGCCATCAAATTACCCTCCATACGAAGTATAGTGCACATGCGCACCGCACGCTCTCAACTCAATGGGTGCGATTCGCGCAAAAATCGTGCCGCTTTGTGCACGCAATTGTGGCGGCTTGTGCGCAATTGTGCACCCTACTATTCGCCCCATGTTCCCCCAAACACGTGCGCACGAAGTGCCACCAAATTGCCCTCCGTACAAAGTTTAGTGCATGTGCATATCATGCGCGCTCAACTCAATGCGTGTGATTCGCGTGATAACCATGCCGGTTTTTTGTGCGCAATTATGGCGGCTTGTGCGCAATTGTGCAACCTACTATTTGCCCCACGTTCCCCCAAACACGTGCGCACGAAGTGCCACCAAATTGCCCTCCGTACGAAGGTTTGTGCACATGCGCACTGCACGCACTCAACTCAACGAGTGCAATTTGCCCGAAAACCGTGATGTTTTTTGCGTGCAAATGTGGCGGCTTGTGCGCAATTGTGCGCCTTACTATTTGCCCCATATTCCCCCAAACACGTGCACACGAAGTGCCACCAGATTGCCCTCCGTATGAAGTTTAGTGCACATGCAAACCGCATGCGCTCAAGTCAACGCAACTAAAAAATCCTAGAAATAAACTCTAAAACTAAAACTATAATATACATCCTTTAAAGTTGAATAAATATTTAAAAAGAAGAATAATTTTGTCCTCCATTATTCTCTCTTGGTTGGAGAAAACTCGTCATCGAGTTTTGAAGTAAGCTAAGATGAAATTGGCAATAGTTTGAGAACATTCCTCAAATTGAATGTTGTAAACATGATCCTGGGACTTGTAGGTTACTGCACTAATCAAAACACAATGATTGTGTATTAAAACTAGGAAAACCCTGAGGAAAGGGTCATTGTATGTCAGTAGAATGTTTTTAATCAAATAAATTTGTTGAAATTGCATCACTTCAGCCATGTAACCGTACTGAATTTCCCAGACTCAGCTTTAGAATACACCACGGGTGCATCTTTGAGATCGACTTCTAAACCAATAACTTCACTTATCAATTATCCTTTGAGTCCTTCATCTTTTTCCTCATCAAATACCAATTCAACCACAATCTTGATCATTATCTTAGATTGGATCTCCTACAAGATCTTGTCCTTCATCTAAGTATGCACCAAAGATTGGTGGCAGATCCCAATCTACATCCAGCTGATTTTCGTTATGATCTGTGTCAAAATCAAGAATTTCATCCTCCAAATCGAAAACCCTATAGTACTGTTCCCCACATCTAGGCCTTCTGTCACTATCCTCATCACTTGACTCCCCACGTGGAGCGCAAAAGTGAAAAGGTTTGTACTCGAGATCCTCTTGGGCTGTAAGATCGTCTTGCCCATTATTGAGGCTTGGGAACTGCTGCCCCAGCTATTGTACTTGCCTTTCAAGTTCCTCAATTCTGTCATCTATGGGATTGCAAAGTAGATCTACGAAAACCCCTTTTTACGGCCCCTTCTCGTTGCCATGGTTTCGTCGAAATCGCAAAATCTAGGGAAATAATCAACAAAAAACTGCTGAAATCAACAAGATTTAGGTTTTTTTTGCAAAACTTTGGGTAAAATCAGCAAACCCTAGACCTCCGCTAACTTCCCTGTTTTGTTGTTGACCTAGGGCACTAAAAAATCAATGCTACAGCAACTCCGCACAATGCTACAATAACTCCATATAGTGCCATGGTAATTTCGTACAATGCTACAGTACGCCGTACAAATGCTACAGTTCTTTCCGTATATCGTGGGCTTTGATACCAATTTGATGTTGGGAAATTTGAGGCAACAGTTAAATTGACAAGAAACAAAGCTAAACACATGGATAATTCAAATAAACCTAGGGTTTCTCCTTTATACCCCAAGCTATGTTCCAAAAGCTTAAGCTTTTCTCTCTTTCAATTCTAAAAGTTGTGGAATTGATCCTCTCAAGGCCCCACACACCTCTTATATATTATAATTCAATGTTCAAATATATTACATGCCCATTCGATAATTAAAATGGCTTATATATCCTAACTTAAACTTAAATTTTATAATGATATTTTTACCCCTGTGAACAATAGTACTTATGATGTAAATAAAAAAAATAAAAACCTTAGAATCCCAGAAAAGCTAAACAACCCTAGAAATAAATCTTATAACTAAAACTATAATATACATCTTTTCAAGTTGAATAAAAATAAAAAATAAGAATAATTTTGCCGTCTATATCCCCTAATGTAGACCCATTGTCATTGAAAACTCACTCGTCTCTCCACTAGTTGTTCATACACCAGTTACCGCTCTATTGTATATATCTCTCACCAAGTCGATGTAGTGTTTGGAGACCCTTTCCATTTTCAACACCCATCAAGTGAAATCTCAAGGTATTCTATGATAAGCTTTCTCCAGATCAATAAAAACCATGTGGAGGTCTTTTCCCTTCACCCTAAACTTTTCAATCAGTTGCCTAAGTAGGAAAATAGTCTCCAGTGTTGATCTCCTTGGCATAAAGCATAATTGATTTTCTAATATACTTGTTTGATGCCTTAGTCGTTGCTCAATCACTCTCTTTCAGAGCTTCATAGTGTGGCTCATAAGTTTGATCCCTCGATAGTTCGCACAATTTTATGTCTCATTTGTTCTTGTAAATAGGTAGCACAATACCTTTCCTCCATATGTCTGGCATTTTTTTTTTTCTCAACACCTTGTTGAACAACTTGGTTAGCCAGTCAATACCAATCTCCCCATGCACTTCCAAACCTCTATCGGGATACCATCTGGTCCTAAAGTTTTTCCTATCTTCATCTTTTTCAAAGCTTCTTTCACTTCCTATATCCTAATTCTACGAATGTATCTATGACCTTCGTCCTCATTTATACCAACTGTTCTTTCTACCGCTATGTTCCCATTGGGTCCGTCATTTAATAGTTTATTAAAATAAACTCACCACCTTTTGTTAACCTCTTCATCGTTCACCAAGACTTTTTCTATCTCATTTTTTACTATTTTGAAGACATATTTTTCACCTTTTCTTGTTTTTGGTTTACTTATAGATTATTATATGCCTTAAGTTTAGCCTTACTTACTATTTTTTTGACGTTTTTCTTAGCATTTTTATGCTTTTCTAAGTTTTGATAATTTCTATTACACTGTCAAGTTTTATAACATGATCGTTTTTCGGTAATGGCCTTATGAACCTCATCACTCCATCATCAAGTTTCTTTATATTATCGAAATTCCTTTTCCCTTAACATTCTCCTAAAATTTCTTTTACTATTTTCTTAACACATTTAACCACATCTCATTCCACATAACACTGACCTCGTGTTCAGAATTCTATTTTCCTTGTTGAGCTAATTTATCGTTAAATAAGTCTATTTTTTCATTTTTTAAATTCCACCACCTAGTTCTTGGACACCCATTAATTTCACCCCTTCTATTTTCTCATTTTTTAAATAAGTCTATTTTCTCATTATGTCTTGTGCAATTAATTAATACATTTCCTGAATTGGTATATTTGCTTATTATATACGAATAGTTAATTGGTATGTCCTTTGATAGAGCATAATGGTAGACCAAGACTTGTGTAGCTGATCCCAATTAGTTGGGAAAAAGATTTGATGATGATGATATATGAATCAAGGTATAAAAAAATGGATAGCTGACCTGGATCGGCCACCCCAAAAACCTTGTTGGAGAACCTGTCTCATGTTGCGTGTAGAAAATAATAAACCTGTCTCATTATTGTGCAAAAAATATGTAAATATTGAGAACCTATCTCATGTTGCATGTT
Source organism: Amborella trichopoda (assembly GCF_054954075.1). Taxonomy (NCBI): domain Eukaryota; kingdom Viridiplantae; phylum Streptophyta; class Magnoliopsida; order Amborellales; family Amborellaceae; genus Amborella; species Amborella trichopoda. The sequence goes on from NC_142339.1 coordinate 59,672,732, forward strand.
TGTTGTCTATTAAATTCATTTTATAATCAAAATAAAGTTTGCAACATGACAATAAAGTTTAAAATGAATCTCTCTAACTCAATTTATTTATTTTATTATTGTATTAACTTATGAATTTTGATTTTTGAAAGAAACTATATGGAACAAATTTAATGGAAGATGTTACTAGAGGGAGAATTTTAGTAGAATTATTTGTTTGTACTTCTTAGTAGAGAGAATTTTACTAGAATTAATTTTAGTGGAACTATGATAAGAACATTAAAAAAAAGAGACGCTAAGGTTGGGAGGGGGGAGAGAGAGCGAGAGGCAGGATTATTGGGGCCACTTAGTCGTAAAAGGAGGAAGAGCTTGTGGTGAGGTGAGGTGATACCCATTTATCCCACATCGAAGACACAAAGGAGGGAAAGCTTGAATAAAACCCTCAAGCTACGTGGCCTAGAGTGTATCTTGTTTAGCACATGCTTTGGGGTGATGTGTGCTCATTTAAGAGTGGTTAGGGCCCACCAGTAGGTGGTCCTTCTATAAGATTTCGAAAAAGGGGTGGGCCACCGCCTTTCATTTTTAAAAAGTTAAACACTAACAGAACCGGATAGAGCCAGCCAGAATTGGATAGAGCCGGCCGGTTCTGTCAGAGAATCGGTATGGACTGGTCTGGATTGGCCGGTTCAAAAGGGGATACGACAGGATCCTGATATATTAAGGATACGGAACGATCAAGATGATTTCCGATCCGGATAGGGCGATTCCGTTCCGGATCGCCGAATTTTCAAACACTGATATGAATACTTAATTATGTTAATGCTTTATTTTGTTTGTATCTATATGCAGCTATGCACATGATCGCATTTCCATGGCTGCATATATTTGGGTTGTAAATGTGCATGTTAATTGCTTGCATGGTTTTTGAACTGTAGGCCTGCTATTGGTGTTTGCTGCATTCTAGTTTTTACGTTTTGTCTTTGTTTAGAATATAAAGTGTTTTTTGCCCTTTTTCTCTTGTAAATTTTTTTTGCACACATAGTTACTTGGATGTCTGCTAGAGTTGGGTCCATATGGTCATATTTTTGTTTGTGTACATATGCATGAGGTTGCCCATAAGTGATGGCAGTTAGAAGTCATTCACCAACACATTCTTGGTTGTGTTGTTTTAAGAATGCTTACCACACTTGACGGTTGTATATTATGCCCATATTTAATCGTTGAAACACCATGATAATCTATTTATATTTTCTTTTCAGCTCATCTGCTTGATGGAGTTGCGGAAACTGATGTTGTGGAGCTTGGTGAAGTTGAGCTTGCAAAATACCTCGCCGAGAAAAGCAAAACCACTGGGAAACCTTTCTTTCGACGGGGTAATATACGCTTAGCGATTGTCTTTCATATCTTGAGATTCTCTTATCTCATGGTTTTCTTCAGGAGATAGAATAATCAAACCTGGTCTATCATGCTGCATTGGGTATTTCATGTTTGTTGTTTGTATATACTGCTGAACAGAGGAAAAGATATTGAACTTACCTCTACATATGGAAATATGGTGGGTCTTTGAGATTGTGTGCATGATAATAAAAATTCATTTCCTAATAATATTATTTCAATTGAGGTTATCCAGTATCTTAAAATGATCTGCATGGAGCTTTATGCAATGTTTATTCATTTATTAATTCTGATCATGCTTTGGGTGCTGAATATATTTTGAAGGTTCTCTCTCATTTATGATTTGTCCTATACCGAAGTTTGATTTGGCTATTCTTCTCATGATAATTGATATCTGATCAGTGATTTAAAACTTGCTGGGCTGACTTGGGACTCGCCTGAGTCGGCTCGGATCAGGACGCAGGCATTTCCAAAATGAGAAGCCCAAAGCAGGGATTCTCTTGAGCCTAGGGTATCCTTACCCTTTCGTAGTTTGTATAAAATTGGCCAAGTCGGACCTCAGACTCCCTTGGATTCATCCATTTTGTGATTAGCTCGGGCTTAACCCTAGCAAGTGTGAGCCCAAGTCCATTTTTTTGAATGCTGCTGATCTTGATTAATTAGGACCATCTGCTTTTATTGCTAATGACTTATAATTCTTATATAGAGTTGTGTTGTCATTACCATCATTTTCCCTGCAAAACACAGGTCTTCCTTCACTCATTGCCTTTCCTCATGGTTGTAGAAGCTCAGAATGTCTTATTCGGTCAGTTTCTTTTTTCTTGCAGATCTGTGTCTTATATTGCTTTGTTTCTTCACTAAAACTACTTACCGTAATATGTTTTCAACTGTCAAAACTGCTGCCTGCTATGCTCCTTTTTGTAACCTTTATGCTATATCTCTATATTCTAAGAGTCCTCCTTTGTTCTAATTTTAGCGATTTCTAAGAGTTCAACAAAATTATGCATCAGGTACCAAGGAGATCTTTCAGTGGATGCTGTTGTAGATTGGATGACGACAATCGTACTTGGGTTGCCTCGTATTCTTTACTACTCTAAGGAGTCATTGGTAATTATGTTACTGTATAACGTTTGGTCTTTATTGATACTGCAGAATCTTTTGATCAACTAAACTTGTGGGTTTAGTGTGGTCTCTAGAATTTTTGCTATGGTGGTGGTAATCTTCTTTTGATATTGATATTAAGCCAAAGAATTGTGCCTGGCTGAAATTATCCCATCCAAGGGGAATCTTAATTGAGGCAGGATGGTATCATGGGTCAAATGCCCTTCACTCTTGCGCGGCCTTGTTGTGGGGCCGCACCTCCTAGTCCTAGCATGTTCCTGTATATTATTGTACAGTTTTCTACACGCAACCTACTTGATTTGAAATGTTTATAGTTGTCTTACCTATGGAAAATTAGCAAAACTGTGAATTTGTTTATAAACACATTTTGAGCCCTCTAGCTGTATGTTTTGACCCTACATATAGCATTTCTCAACTCTAAAAGCATAAGGAAACCCATACATTTCTTCAGTTTCCATATTACTACTAGGAAACTGTTGGTTCTGAATGCATTTCGTTACTCCATATGGAAGTTTGCTTTTAGTGGGCCTTCCGCTGGGTAACCACTTTCCAATGCAAGGAAAGAGAAGTTGGTCCTTAAACTGCGCAATTACATAATCTGGCTGAAGGTCTAGTCAGACTTTAAACAGTTCCACGTAACAATCATGGCTTTTCTATGTGCAATCTACTTTATATTTGAATTTTGAACGATCAAGGTTTTTTTTTTATGGAAAAGAACACGAACATTGTCCCATATCTTTTTGTTTTTGAAACTTTTAGATGCCGTCTTTTCACGTTTTCAATTCTCTTTAGCATTTTGTTTTCGTATATTTCTTCGTTTCAGAAATCTCTTATGGTGCTAACTTGAAATATATCTCTGAATTTCTTGAAGTCATGCCAAGATGCATGACCCAATCAGGGCAACAATGATTTGTTCTGTTGTATTTGAGCCTTATGATGTATTCTTTGCTATGTACTTCCATGTTAATAGAAATTGCAATTTTGTCATTATATATGCCTTAGTAGGAGGTGACAAGGAACTTTGTTTCCCTTCAGGTGCAAGATTTCATTATGAAGGCTGGTTCTCATAAGGTATTCCCTCATGTACTTGGAACCGGCATCATTGCTTACAGCCTTAATTTATTAGCTATTACATCCCATAAACTAATGGTTGGGTGGCCCTTCATTGACATTCTTTGGGACCTTTTACATAAATTTTTTATTGACTGATATGTGGAATTTTGTATTATAACCAGTGATTTTTATTCAAGCAAAACTTACCTCAGACTGTTTCCTTAAGTTGTGTAAAGGCTACTTATAAAAACTAATATAATGAAAAATAAATTGCATTGTGGTTCTGTTGGGTTTTGTGGCCTTTAAATGTTATGAGAGCATGTAAAAAGGCATTTATAGTGGATTATACACTTCAGTGGGAGTGTGTATTTCTTGATTTATAGTGGATTGTACATTTCTATGGCCTTGATCATATCCAAAACCCTTACCCCTTAGGCCTGTGCCACTACCGAAAAGGGTTTACAGAAGATCGTCCCTTGTTGAGGTCAGTGAGATGCCCAGAGATAGTTTGTAGGCCAGGAGAGCTGTGTGGTCTCCTGTATTGGGATGTAGGCTGTGAGTGTAAGGGTTAAATCCTCAATAAACTTTGGTATGACATGTAAAGGATATGTGTATATACGTATAGAAAGAGTCCCCCCTTTTGCACTGTAGTGACATGTGCTTAGCTTGCTCATAACAGGGGGCAGAACTGTAATCCACATTCGAGATTGTGGTTCCACTATTTATTGGCTCGATTTGATGAGCCAATCATGAGCCTTGCATGAGACTGTGGGTCATGGGATTCTTTGGGTCTGTTTGAGAAGACAGTTGTGGATCACAGTCACTACGTCGGGTAGAATGCCCTTATAGTCATTTATTTTGACCTATTGGTACCTTTCACTTCTAGATTTTTTTTTTAATATTTTTTTCAGTATTATAATTCTTTATGTTAATATTTTAAAAAAAACTATCATCATCGTCATCATTTGAGCCTTTTTCCAACTATTTGGGGTTGGCTACATGAATCTTAGTTTGCCACTTTGCTATGTCAAGGGCCATACCTTCAGTGAGGCAAAATTTTTTTCGTAACTTTTAAAAAGAAATTTTTGTTGTAAATTCCTTAAAAGGGTAATTCTGAAAATATGGAAAAGTATAGGGGCATATATGAGGCCCTTGGATTTAGCCCCACATGTGTGCCACATCCCATGGGTGGGCCTTTGGGGCCCATGGGGCCCCGTACATCACCCATAGGGGTATGTGTGACCTATTTTTGTGGGAGTTAGTTTTGACAAATTTTTATTATTATTTTGACTTCCTACAATTATAAATAAATTAGGGAGTTCTAGAAGGTTTTTATATTGGTATAAACCTAATTAGACTAGAAGTGGATATGGGTCAAATATTTAGGAGATAAAATTTTTAATATGCCTTCCTAAATCATGATGGCTGATTTGTGGGATGGATGACTTAGATTTAATTCTCTCACCTCATAGATTTTCTAAATTCCTGTTGGTCTTGGTGAGTCATTGGATAGGCATACTGGGGGATAGATTTTCTAAATTCCTATTGGTCTTGGTGAGTCATTGGATAGGCATACTGGGGGCAGGGGCAGGGGCAGGGGCAGGGGGAGGAGGAGGCCAAGGTCTTGAGGCCTATATAAGGAGGTGAATCCTACTTCTCATAACTCACTATTGGAGCCTCTATTTCCTCTAATTCTCTCTCCTCCACACCCCAAACTCTCTCTCTCTAGGTGTGCCACCCTGTAAGAAATTAATAAGGGGTGGCACGCCACCCTGTAAGAAATTAATAAGGGGTGACATGCCACCCTATAAGAAACTAGTAAGGGGTGGCACGCTAACCCTAATTATGGTTTCATTGTAGACAAAGGATTATGCCCAGCCTAGAAAGGGATGTGTCTTCATGGTATGCCCTAGTTTGTTCTAAAGGGGTTATCTAACAAACCCTAATTGTCTTTTACACCCTTTGAAATCCTATTTTAAGAGGGATTGCCTAAGGAAACTTCCTTGCACTGAGAATTTAGCAAGACTAATAGGATTGAAGTGCATCATCGGTTTGGAAATTGGGTGTAGGGCTTACTAAGTCCTATGGGGGTGACCCTAGGCCTAGTCCAGTAAGTCTTCTTGACTATTTTGTTTTTTTTTCAGTCTTATGTGCATATTTATTTTGTATTTTCGATAATATTGTTTTTATTTTAATTAATACTGGAAGCTTAGTTTTATTCCTGGGCACTTTTAAGTGAAATTTAGATTCAATAATAAAGAAAAGAAGAATTTTTTTTATTTTATAGCTTTGAATTCCACATGGCCGTACCTTTCAAGTTTTAAACCATGAGGGGTCAAATTTGGTTATTCTGGTCGCCAATTTAAGGGTCTCCTAACGATAGTTAGCAAATCGCCGTTTTAAATGCGATTTTTTCAAAAAATTGGAGGTTTTTTTAAAAACATTTTATTCTATGATTTTTCAAAAGAGCGCCAAAAAATCACGTTAGGCGATTTTTTGGTATTTACAATAAATCGTTTCAATTTTTTTTTTTTCTATTAATAACCTCTAAAATCTTTTTTTGGTAGCTTTTCCTGCTTTATGAAATTTTCATTTTTATACGTCATAAAAAACAATAATTTTTTGGAAAAGAAAAATTCCCCTACAAAATAATTTATCTCCTGTTAGGGTTATTTCTTGTGCGTGCTAGGGTTTAGCCTCAAGTTGCAGATTATAGTTTTTTTTTTTAAACCCTAAAACGGGATCATTGCATATTGGAGCTTTTTGAATTAAATCTCTTTTTATTTATTATTTATTTACTAGTTATTGAATCACTGTTTATGATGCTCGATGGTTACAGAAAGAGAAAACAATGGTTTGATGGGTACAGAGAGAGAAAGAGAACCATCTGATAGAGAAGAATCCCAAAGAAATAAGGGGTAAATAGATTAGGGAAAAATAGAACTATCTCAAAGAAATTAGGGGTAAATTGATTAGGGAAAAACAAAGATCGTGAAAACAATACAGATTAGGGAAAATTAAGGAAAAATTTAACATCTTACAGAAATTAGGGAAAACAAAGAACCATATGATAGAGAGAACTTTCAAAGCACAAATTCAACATTTATTGTCAAAATCTCCAAATTTAACATAGCTCAAAATCCTCAAATTTAACATAACTCAAAGAACATTACATTAGGGAAAAATAAATTCGGGAAAAGATACAGATTAGGGCTTTTCCCTTAACCTGATTTAACAATCCATCAGCTTAAAACAGATAACACCATCACCATCTGATTTCGACACAGAGCATCCATCTGATTTTCTTCACACATAGGTTCACCCTCATCTTCAAAAAGACAGCACCATCTCAAAAACCTTTGCATATGCTTGTGCCTTCTCTTCTATGCTCTTCTTTGAGAGATGCGTGGTGACCCACTCCCCCCCTCTCTCACTCTCTCTCCATTTCTCTGCCTCCACTTCTCCTTCTCTCAATGTGCATTCTCTTCTCTACATAAAACGAGCGATAGCTTTGTACAACACGCGTCCTTCTTTACAACACACGTCTTTCGTCTTTACAACACGATGGGTAAATAGCTTCGTCTTTACACTTGGCCTTTATTTTGCATCAAGTTTGGGCAATCTAGGGCCTACAATTTAGACCTATATCTTTAATGTGCACCGACATCTTTAATTTGAGGTAAAATAAAAATTTACTTGGGTTCAATATGTCTAAAATGAGTTGTGTTCCCTCAACTATCAAGTGAATTGAGTTCACTCAAGTGTATCCTATTTCAAAATTTTTAATATTTTAAACTTATCCCTTTTTTTCACTCCGATTTTTTTAGCCTAGTCCAATAAATTTGCGATATCTTTACATAAAATATTTTTGCCAATCTGTATTTTTTTGCCCGATTTTTCATCTGAGTTTTTAAAATAAAAACGATTTATTTATGATTTTATGGTGATCTGATTTATTGATAGTTCCCGACTTGCTAACTATGCTCTTGACGCACTTTAGTTGATCTTTCGTCGACATCTAATGGTATTTTTCTCGTCACCATCAAGAGTTTTAGTTTCTTGTGAGTTGTGCATGCAAAATGTGCATGAAAGATTCTTATCTTATTTCAATGGTCTACTAGGAGGGAAGATCAGCGACTTCATTTGAGTATGCAATGTTTAATTAGTTTAGGAAAATAAATATTGGAAATGGCCAGCATAGATAATGAAGATAAACTCATTTCTCTGATAATGCTCGAGCAATGATATATTGTAATATGTAAATATACAAACATCGCTCAAGCAGCACTCATTAATTATAGCACTCTACATAGGTTTACATGGGTCTTAGACTGCGATTCTTGCCTCCATGTATTCTTTATGTGATTAATGGTTCCTCAACAACAAGCAAAGGAGTCATCTTCATAGAGACCATCCTACTTCCACCAGTTTCCAAGCTGCTTGATTCCAGCAATTCACATAAGGAACTAAACATCCTAATATCAAGCTATATTCTAATTGATCAACCTTGTGTATCTGGATCGATTTCTCCTTTTAAGTTATTGTTCTGCTAATTGGACTCCAATGTTCTTGTTGAACTCACTGATATTCTCCTTAAGAAATCCAACACATCATGTGTGATATACAAGCCAGTAAGTTACATTGATTGACTAGCTAGAATATTGGTGTTCTAATTTCATCTTGTCATTAGTAATGTAGATAACCTCTTTATTCATCTTTCCTCCGGTATAATATGGATTTTGGAACAAATCCATTCAGTATCCCATGGTTATATAATTGGTCTAAGAAGGGTGAGGATTTTAAACTTTCCCTTCACCTGTCCCAAGTTTGGTAAAGGAGGTGGGTCGTGTCAGGTAGGCAGCCAATGTAAAATTTTATCAAAATTTTCCATAAATCCGGAAGCCAACCCCAGTTAGTTGGATAAAGGCTTTGACGATGATGATGATGACCCCGTGGTTATAGAATCTTCTATTGGGTTGGTTGTGGAATACATGCAAGTTGGATGAAGTTGGCCCAATTTGACTGATTCCATCCAGGATCGACAAAATGACAGACTTTCTTTTGTTTGTTACTAGCAATATCTTTGTTTTTGGTTAGTGAGAGAAATAACTTACGAGAAGACTTGTAGTTTAATATCAAAGGGAAATCACTCACTTCTAATTTTCCAGCAGTAGACCACTTCCGTCAATTGATGAAGTCATCTACCTCATTTGATGATTCCGTCTGTCCCATATGGCAACTATTATATGGTTTCTTTTTTAATAATCTCTAAGCATGTGACTTGAACCCTAAAAGAAAATGAATTGCTCCTCTTAGTGATCGACTCCTTATCTGTTTTTCTATTCTGAAGGGTCTCCATAGTCATAAGACTGTAGCATGAACAAAGAGCCTTAAAGAGGAACACCTAAGGATGTTATACAAAGTGGAGTTTGTGAGAGTATCTTACCATGTGGTTTGGGGAACCTTCACCTGTGCTTTACCTAATGTGGTTGCACTGGTGTACAAAGTTGTGGCTTATATATATCAATAGTAAGACGATCATGACAAATACACAAAACTGTGTGCATGCTAATGCATAGCAGATACCATTAATGTGACCATACTCTTTGAAAATCTTCTCCTGAAAGTTATCCTCAAATTTTACTTTGTTGCTCTATTATCAAAAAATTTAAAAAGGAAAAAGAATCATGAACGGGAGAAAGGAGCTGTCAATAAAATTGTACTCACCACCTTACACATGCACGAAAGGATAAAAAAATTGTACATTCTCCTCGCTTTATTGGAAATGTGTCTATTCTACTTTCTCTTTCCTAATAGTCCTACCCTAATCATTGGTTACCAAACTATTTTCGTATATAGGCACCATCTTGATATGTTTTTTCTTACACGCCATGCCTTCTGACATGATCATCCTTTTTGCTGAATTTATTGTCAGGCAAAAGTTATAGGCTTCTCCAAAACTGGGGAACGTGCTGCTCCTTTTTTGCGCCAGGCAGCAAAGGACTATTGGGCTTATGCTTCTTTTGGATTTGTGCTGTGGCGCGAAGAACTTTCTTCCATTTGGTGGAACATGTAAGAACATTTATGTGATTTTCTATTCATAATTGAAAATTTTGATCGGTTGAAGGCTTTATCTTTGGGGATTTTGTATTTGTCTTTTCATTACATTGACTTGAAACTGATATGTAGCTAGTTTTATGAGAAGTTGCTATATGGAGGATCTTGTGATTTGTGGTAATCAGAAAAGGAAAGTTATGTGGTTTTAATTTCTGGAAGTTGAAGCCCTTAGAATATCTTGTTTAGGGAGGTTTCCTAATTGGCAGGTACTTTTCCAATTGAATACTTTCAAATATCCAGTTTGCCTAGGATTCTAGCAGCTTCCTGGAATACATGGGAAAGGTCCTGTCTATGATGCAATAATATTTATATATTCTTAGGACTAGGCTGTAGGCTAGGTGGCCAGGGTGGAGGGGTGCCACAACACTATGACAAGAGGTCTACTCCTATTACGTAGGGGAGCCCTTCCCTGCTGAACTGCCCAGATGATATTCTTGTATATGCTTAATGTACAAATACTAATTAAGGATACTTTTAGGATACTTGTGGATATAGAATAGCATAACTCTCTGTGTGTCCATGCACGAAATCCAGTCAAGTATGATGGGACTTTTTGTCTAAACTTAAAATGATGAAACAATGCAGTGTCACTAAATATATTGCTTGCTTATACATCATCACATTTACTTTTTGTTGTCCTTGTTCTATTCTTTGTTTCACATTCTAAAAGCGATGTCGTGCTTTTCTGTTTTAAGAAAGCAAAACTGCTATAACATGGACTTCTACATTTGTAACAAGTGCTACACCAGTGTAACATATTTATATTATGAATTGTTTGTTCCTAATGGAAGATAGTTCTCCAATATTATGTTTCAGATTCTAAAAGCGATGTTGTGCTTTTCTTTTTAAAGAAAGCAAAACTGCTATAACATGGACTTCTACATTTGTAACAAGTGCTACACCAGTGTAACATATTTATATTATGAGTTGTTTGTACCTAATGGAAGATAGTTCTCCGATATTATGATTTTGAGAACGATATGACAAGAATCTTATGGAAGATAGTTCTCCTTGATGCGCACTTCTTTTTTAATCCTTGTTCATACTTGTCCATGTCTTTAACTGGTGCACAAATAGATTTTGACCTTATACTTTTGCCATTTTGGCTTGTCAACAGGTTTGAGGTGGAATCTGCTCCAGCACTTGTCTTTCTAAAAGATCCTGGTGTAAAGCCTGTTGTTTACCATGGCATGTTGCTTGTTCCTTTTTTTCTATTTTGGGCTTCTATGGAATGTGGTAGGAGTTGCAATAATATTCTTTTCATAATTCATCTCTTTTAATGCAGGAGCTCTTAATAGCTCAAGCTTTTTAAGTATCATTGAGCAAAACAAACATCAAGGTATGATTATCACACCATATTCTCTCTGTTAATACATAATTCATTATATCACATTTTAAAGATCATACCATATTCTCTTTGCTAATACATAATTCATTATATCGCATTTTAAAGGTTGTGTGTTCTTCTTTTGTTTCTTATCTGGATGGAAGAATTTCATGAAGCACACATATACTAAAATTATCTTTAGTATTTATTTTTCTTGGAGAATAATATGTGGATATCAAAAGTTATGAACAATATACCATATCGAAATATATGCATATGTGAATTGGTTATTTACTATGTTTTGCAACTATTAATTGTTGGGGTTTGTGGCCTTTATAGGTCATGAGAGCATGTAAATATGATAAATTATAGTTGATTATACACTTCAGTGGGAGTGTCATATGGTTGACTGACCTAGGTTGGGCAGTCTATGGCTCTGGTCATATCCAAAATCCTTCCTATGGGGCATGTGAAACTACCATCGAGGGTTTAAGTGAGGAGAGCTATGTGGTCTCCTATGTGCGGATCTAGGCTTGTAAGATTGAGCGTTAAATCCTCAACAAAAGTTCTGCATGACATACACCTATGACTTCCTCATTTTGGGAAGCAACCCTATATGCAGGGACACATGTACATGTGCATAGAGAGACCCCCTTGCACTGTTGTGATATGTGCATATTTGATTTGCTCTCAAGGGGGAACTTGTAATCCACATATTAAGCTCCACTGTTTATTGACAAGCCAACCATGAGCCCCTGCACTAGACTGTGGGTCATGGGTCTCTTTGGGTTTGTTTGAGAAGACAATTGTGGATGATGGATCGTTGGGTTTTTGACCGATATGGTACCAATTCACTTCTAAGTTGTATTTCTGAGTGTTTAGATTTTTTGTAGAACTTCATAAATTTTATGTCAAGTAATTTCATGTTTCTGTGTTTTGTGGATATTTTTTCATAATTTTAAAAGTTTTAAATGCATAAAAACCCGGTAAGGGTATTTCTATAATTGATGCAAGACAAGATGCGTCTTATTTTTGAATTTTTCTTATTAAATTTTAATGATGTATTTTTCGAAATTTCTCGGGTTGTGTTTTTAAAGGTTTTAACTTCTTTTAGGGATTTTAGGATTTTTTTGTATTTTTTAGAATTTTAGGCGATGTTTAGAAAAGTGGTTACTGGTTAGAATATTTATGGAATTATTTGTTTTATTAAGGGTAAAAGGGTCATTACAAAATTTTCTTTTAAGTGAAGGGACTTATAGGGTATTTTGATAATGACTTAATTGGGGGTAGTTTTGGTATGTCTTCATTATAATGTAATAAAATGGCCTAGGGTGTTGGAATTTCTAAGACTTTTGGGATGTAAACAGTAAAAACTAGGTTGTGAATAGTAACAGTAATCTCTATTTAGGATTTTAGGGTCACTCTTTTATGCAAAGAAAGCTAGATCCACCTAAATGTGGTCTATTTTGACAGGTTATTGAACTGTTTTGTCTATTTTTCTCAATTTTCCTGCATCAAAATGGTATGAGAGCCTAGGTTTTCTTCAACAACAAAGTTGGGAATCTAAAACCAAGTATAGATTTTACTGATTTTAGGTTAAGTTTTGCCAAGTCAGCCTAGAACTTGCGGTTTCCACTAAGTTTTGTTGATTCTTTGTTTGTGATTTCGATGAACTTATGACAACAAGAAGAGGTCCAGCAGGGGTATTCATATGAATCCACCTCATGATGAGCGGTATCAGGAGATAGAGGATATTAGTCGACTAGTTCAAGAACTTACAAGGTAGCTTGCAGGCCTCTATCATGGGCGAGATGAAGGTAAATGCAACCTAGGTTTTTTATTTTCACTACCAGGAGAAATAGAAACTATTTAGGAGCTTTAAACTAACTAACACCATAATTATTAGCACAAAATAAGCTGGAAATTCACTGAAAATAGAAAATAATACCGTAATTAATTAAGTCTACTGAGAAGACTTACTAGACGATGCCTGGAGTTATTCTACCAAGACTTGATACACCCTACACCCGATTCTTTGACCGATTACACACTTTTACTCCTTAAGGTGTTGCTGAAAATTCTGAGATAGGGAAGCTTTGTAGGCATTGCTTCTTTTTTTTAGGGTTTTTAGAGAGCTCAAAATCAACTAGGGTTTATAGAAACCCTATGGGAACAAATTTGGGCTGAATATGTGAGTTGATTTCTATGTAGGTTGGGCTTCTCCCTTGTTTTCTTCAAAATACTGTAAACCCTTGCTCTAGGTTTCTCTATAACACCACCTATATTTTCTTTAACACAAAAATATAGATAGAGAGAGTGGCGTGCCTCCCTATGGGTAAAGAAAGGGACATATGACTTCAAGTTTCTTTTGGAGAGAGAAGAAAATTCTGACGTGGAGAGAGGGAGAGAGTAGGTGCATGAGAGAGAATCTTTTATTGGAGAGAGAAAGATCATGTAATGAGAGAGGAGGTTCAAATAGCTTTAGATAGAAACAAGATCTATCTCCTATTTTAAATAGGATCCAACCTTATTCAATTTCCAACTTGATCTTTAGGATAATTAGAAAATCTGTGGGGTGAGAGATATTTAATTAGAAACAAATCCATTCTAAAAATCAGCTATTATGATTTTGGGTGGAAATATAAGAATTATGCCCTTTGACTTTGACCTAACTCCAATTCCTATTTAAAAGTTGAAATGTAATCCATCTGTATCATAGATCTCTCATAAGGTTAGGAAACCAAATCTAAATTTGAATTAAATTTTCTATGTTATTTTAAATTTTGAACAACTGTAAACCCTCACCGTGCCCCCCCCCCCTCCCCTTCCTAAAAACACGGTGTGGCCCTTTTATTTACCACAAAAAGTTGTGTGGGGGTTTTATTGTATAAAAGAAATTGGCATGCCACCTTTTAGCTAAAAAGGTGGCGTGCTCCCCCTTCTGCTTAAAAAAAAGGGTGTGTCACCCTAGGAGCTCATGTAGGCCCCACATGGGTGGCACACACATGTCAGCCCCACATGGGTGGCATACATGTGTGGGGTTGGGTCCTTGGTCCTCACATGTGCTTTGTAAAATACTGAAATTTTAAAAATACTCTTTTATGAAAAATACTGCAGCAATAATAAATTAAAAAATCTGAAAAAATATTTCAAAGTCATAAAGACATTTAGAATACCAAAAGAAATTATATTAGGAGTGGACTGGTGCCAATGGGTCAAAATAAGCGACAATAAAGACATTCCATTCGCCCTAGAAACCAAGATCTAGTACTGTTTTCTTATCGAACCCAATAAAGACCCATGACCCACAGTCTCAAAGTAGGGGCTCATTATTGGCTTTTCACAGTTGGATAATAAATAGTAGGACCATGATCCTGGAATGTGGATTTCAGTTCCCTTCTTTAAAAGAAATCTAGCACTTGTCACGACAGTGCAAAGCAGGCTCCCTCTATGCACATGTACACGTGTCCCTCTATAGGGTTGCTTCCTAGTAATGCGATTGTCATGTGTACATGCCGTGTAGAAGTTTGTTGAGGCTTTGGCTCTTGCTCTCACTGACTTACAATCGCACATAGGAGATCACACAGTTTGCCAGGCCTACAAACATCATCCCTGAGCATCTCTCCAACCTTAACACTGGATGACCCACTGCAAACCCTTTTCGGTAGTGCCATGTGCTTAGAGCTAAGGGTTTTGGACATGACCAGGGCCATAAACTGCTCAATAACACACACACTTCAATTGAAGTGCATATTCTACTATGAAATAGCATATTTGCAAGCTCTCTGGGCTTTTAAATGCCACAACCACCAACAAGGATAAATAGATGGGTATGCTGATGAATTTTATAAGTTGATGATGTGTAGTGATGTAGTTGAAAGAGAGGAGCAGTCCTTAGCTCGGTATGTTGATGGACAGAGAACATCTATACAAGATGCAATGGTTATGCAGCGTTACTGAACATTAGTTAAGGCTTACAACCTAGTAATGAAGGTTGAAGCTCAATAGAGGGGTCCATCATCAAGGTGGGACTCAGCACGGTTAATTCAAGTGGCCGTGGGAGTGAATTTAAGGGCCAAGGTGGGAATTTGGTGGCTGGACAGTCGTCATGACCTGCTGGCCCATCCAAACAACAGGATACAATGGGTGTTGGGTCCAGTTCTACTCTCGCAAATCATCCAAACAGTAGCATTAATAAGTGCTTTAAGTGTTTAGGTGTCGGACACATCTGCTCTTGGCGCCTGAATAAAAAGTTTGTGAACCTTCGAGAGGAGTTCCTTGAAGAGGACAACAAGCTAGCTTCTGATGGAGACCCTGTTTAGGATGAGGAATGAGGTAGAAGAGTCAAAAGTTACATTTAGTGACCATGAGGAGGCATAGGTTGGGCAGCATGATTACACCCCGAGTAGTAGACTAGGCAGATTGGTTAAACCCAAGAATTTCTCGTCAATTTGCTTCCAACATCAACAGGTCATTGATTGGGACTCTCCACTAGTCTTCGATAAGTGTTCAAATGAAGAAGGTAATGATCCAATTTTTGATCAAGAACCGGGTGAAAACAAAGAAGGTGACAATAGTTAAGATGAAGATGAAGGCTCTTTGGAAGAGAAAGCTGTTGAACGAGGGGTTGGAGATGTTCATCTCGAAGGTGTTCTACAGCTGAACCAAGGCAATTTCAGCAGGGTTTGGCTGTACTAATACATTTTCAGCTAGTTAATGTGACTACATATCATGGTTTTTCCATCAACATATAATGATCCTTTCCTCGAGGGGTTCTCAAAAGTATTTATGGATATATCAATTGATTGCAAAGATTGAGTTTCACTGCACAACTGTTATGTTTTGATTAGTCCAATAACTCACAAGTCCTAGGATCGTGTTTTCAGTATCCGGTTTGAAGGAGGGTGTAGGACTGACGCAAAGTTCATCTTAGCTTATTTCAAAACTCGAGTGCGAGTTTTCTCCAACTAGGGGAGAATGATGCAAGACAAGATGTTACCTTATTTTTTATTTTTTCTTAATAAATTTTTAGAATTAAAATTTAGAATTTTCCAGGATTTTTTTAGGAACGTTTTTTGGGGGATTTTAGGAATTTTAATAGTTTTTAGGATTTTTTGAGATGTGTGGTAAAGAGGGTAGAATACTTATGTCATTGCTTTTTTTGTTCGGGGTAAAAATGCCATAATATATTTTCTTTTAAGTGAAGGGACTTATGGGGTATGTTTTATAAAGTGTTAACTTAAGTGGGGATAGTTTTGGTGTATTTTCATTATAATATTATAAAAAGGCCTGGGGTGTTAGGTTTTTAAGACTTTTGGGGCATTAATAGTAAAAACATGCTGTGACAACTAGCCCCATTTAGGGTTTTAGAGTCACTTTTTTGTGCAAGGGATGCCAGATTACTCAAATTTGGGCCGTTTTGATGTTTTATTAATCTGTTTTTTATGTTTTTCTTTATTTTCCTGCATCAGTGATTCTCTAAATAAGAGGGTGATAGAAATTGTTCTAAATAGGTGGGATCCGCGTGTGTGTGTGTTTGGGGGGGGGGTTGCTAAGGTTTCAGCCCCTACATCTGTGGAGCCCACTTGGGGTGGGATATGAGGCCTACAAGGGACACATGCCCCACATATGAGTCATGCCCATGTTTTCATATTTTTGGGAATCTTGGGATGTGATTTATTTATTTTAAAAATATGTTAGATGGAAATATTTTTGGAAATTTTTTTATTTTTGTGAGATTTTGTGGGATATAGATTATCTTTGACCAAGTTTCAATTATTTTGAATTCCTTCTTATTATCCTCTTTTGAGAGAAAAGGAATTTTAGATAATTCTAGAAAATAAAGTTTTGACTGGTCAAATCTAGATAAATTAGAAGTGGATATGGGTCACATCTTAGGGGACAACGTTCCTAAATTTCTTCTCTAAATCATGATGGTTGATCATATAGATGGATGACTCAAATTAATTTCTCTCTCACCTCATAGATTAAATAAGTATTTTAAATAATGTTGAATCCTAATCTGATTGGAACGCCATATTGTCCTTGAGGCCTATATAAAGGGGGGTTGACACCTCATTCGCTACACATCTAATATATCTCTCTCTCTCTCTCTCTCTCTCTCTCTCTCTCAGGGTTTTAAAAATTGTGATCTGGATAGGCGTCACCCGATCCGGATCAGGTATCATTAGAGCCGTTTTGTTCTCAACATACACCGGGAACTGACCAGTTCCTCCCATGATTTGGTGGGTTCACTGGTAGAATCACCAATTCTGTCAGAGAACCGGCAATCCAACCTACTTTTGAACCGATGAACAGGAAGGGGTTATCCAACTAGTTCCTTTTTCAAAGTGTTTTTTTATTTATGATTTTAATAATTGAGTAGGCCTCATGCAGTTCCCACTTATTTTAAACCTTTCAACTTTATAGTAATTTTTTAATTGGAAAGGGATGGCCCATTGCAACCTTGTGAGATCACGTGGGATATTATATTCACATGATGTTGCATGTGAAATTCCCATTGTTTTCTCAAGTTCTCATATGGCCCTTTTATAGGCCTGCCCCACCCACATCATTCCCAAATTCTTCAATGTGGGATAAAAATGCCAGTACTTGCATGACAACCGTCCCACCCCCTCTTTCCATCAAAAACAAAAACCATATAAAAAAATAAAGTAAAAAGAGGGAAGACACGTAAATTCCAATGGATTCTTCTTATATATTGGGGAAAAAATAAAATACTAGAATCCAATATATTGGAGAAAAACAAATACATAAATTAAGACTGCAAAAAAACAAACACCCCAAGTACCTCTTGATCATCACAAGTAGCAGTGCATTTGATCTCCTAAAATATCCTCCCTCCAAAGTAACTTCTCCGTCTTCTCCATCTAGTACAATCTCAGTCCTGCTTTATATTTTGTCGAGCTTTTCGGCCTTCACCACAAGGTTTGCCCTCATCGAGAACAATGTTTTAACTACTATGCATAGTAAAACAATATTCAAGAAGAAAAAAAAAGTAATGGGTGCTTCTACCTTTCTATATATATATATATATATATATATATATAGAGAGAGAGAGAGAGAGAGAGAGAGAGAGAGAGAGGCATTCATAAAAAGGGCATTGAGAAATACACATTAGTATTAAAATAAAATTAACATAAAAAATCACTTTCTCCCTCTTTTCTTTGCTAAAAATATCAAAATGACTACAAATTTTTTTATAAAAATCTTGCATCAAAATTAGTATAAAAAATTGGTTGATATCAATAAACATCCAGACATGGAATGACGTCTCAATATTCACATATTTATGCAAAATAATGAAGTACATAATGCACCACCTTCATTTTTCTTGGAAACACAAAAACACTAGTTTTAGGGTTTTTTAAGTGATATTTAAGTTTTTTAAGGCCGAAATTGGCCGATCCAGCCGATTCTGCAATTCATATTGCTGATCCGCCTATCTAACCCGGTTTTCGAGTGGCCGATCCAGGTCACCTATCTATTTTTTACACATTGCTCTCTCCTCTGTCTCTCTCCTCCGCGCCACCTCTCTCTCTCTCTCTTTTCTCTAAGAAGGTCGCATGCCACCTCCCATAAGTGTCTAGGTTCCGTGCACCTCTAAAACATAGCCAAGAAGGGGGGCCATGCTCAGCCCTTGCTTTAGATTAGAGGAGGTGCCACTTTGTGGCATGCCCCTAGGTTTAAAGGGTTTAATAAAACCCTAATTTCAACCCATGCTCTCAGCCCCAGAAGTTTCTCAGAAAAAGCTGTTCTAGAGGTGCTTCCCAGTTCAGATTTGTGGATTTAACAGGTTCTCGGATTAAGTGTGTCATTGATCAGGTGATTGGGTGTGGGGGTGTGCTAAACCCTTTGGGGTAAGTCTAGGCAAACAGTCCAGTAAGTCTTCCCTCAGTCCTTTAATTTATTTTTGTTGTTCTTGTCTTATTTTTTCTTCCTAAAAGTGTTAGTTTATATTCAATTTGAATAAAGTTTATTTTGGCTGTAAGGTTTAAAGCTCTTAGACTGTAGTAATTTTGTTTTTATTGCATTGTGGCATCTGTAAGTAGAATTTTCACAAATTAAGAAAAGAAAGAAAGAGATCTTTTGAATTTATAGTCTGGAATTCTACATAGCCACTCCTTTCATCAACTCCGATTGACTTATTCCATATAGGTTTTCTTTTTCAATTCCTTACTTTTATTAGGGCGTTTCATTGTCATTTCTATTATTTTCATTGACCTGAATATGATATTGAATCGTTTTTGTAGCATGGGATCCTTGGGAGGGCATCTAGCCATCTCTCGGGTTGGTCAGCCTACATATGTATTTCTGTCGCCCTTACTTGATAACTTTGGAGAGGTGAAGATGTGTAGAGACAAAGAGAGAGGAAATGGGAGAAAGATAAATCTTCTTTAATGGGTTCTCATTACAGAAATAACAAAACATTAATAGGGTTTGTATACAATGTATATTTTGGTATAGACCAAACTAACCCTACACTATTATGTAATGATGAAATATGGCAATAGTATACAATTATACATACATACATACATACATACATACATACATACATACATAAGGTAATAATATTTTTATCGCTTACTAGACATAAGAAATTCAATGCGTAAATTGTCAATTTGATGATCTCCTTGAAATTATTTGTATATTCATACAAACATATATGTATGCATGTGTCCTTGCATGCATGTACATATGTATGATTAATTTATAAGTTTATGTACCAGATATGTTATTTTTCATTTTGTGTTTAAAAAAGTTTATTTTTTTGATTAAATGCTTAACTTATAATAACTCATTAAATTCAAATCCTGTATGTGTCCATGCCACCAAAAATGCACTTGCTGGCTATCAAAGACACATAGTTTAATAACTTATTTTCATTCCGTTAAGTGATTCTTGAAAAGCTTAATCCCATTCTTTAGAATGATATGCATTTTTGGCTGTTGCATAGAAATTACATTACCCCCATACTATGCATGCAGAAATATAGGCATGTTTACATGAGCTTTTGCACATACGTAGAAACATATATATATATATATATATATATATATATATATATATATATATATATATATATATATATATATATATATATATATATATATATGTGTGTGTGTGTGTGTGTATGTGTGTGTGTGTGTACCAGTGTGTCTGTCTGTAGCATCATTGTCTTTCTGACATAAATTCTATAAATTTTCAGTGCTCCCCCAGCTTAGGAGTGTTACTTCTAAGGAGCTGGGTTGCGATGCTAGGGGTTACTCTCGTGCCGGGAATCACACAACAACCTGGTATTGTGTGATTCTTGCTGGAAGACTTAGCCCAGAACTTAATCAAATGCGTGAAGTAAGTTTCTATTCTGTATTCTATGCTTTTGTACTCTGCAAGTCTTGTTGTTTGTTGAGGATTTAAATTCACACCTTCCCCTATTAGCAGTTTCAGTTAAGAGAATAGCCTCTGTGTGCATTATTCATTTGAGTTTCTTCTATTGCTTTTTCATGTGAATGAGATTGATCTAACTTGCAGACAGACCATGCGCAGGGTCCAAGATATATTGTCAGATGAAATTGCCACAGACATTTCTGACAAGGATGATTTTCCAGTCCCACAACTTGCTGTCCAAGCTCTACAAGACAAACGGTTGACTTTTGCATGGTTGGATGGAGAAGCCCAAAAAGTGAGTTGCATCATGTGTTCTATAGTACTAAACTTTTCAACATTCTAATAATGGTAGAACTGTTCTATGAAATGATTGTACATCGCATCATCACATTATCCTTGGACAATGGCATAAAATTTTCTATTAGAGATACAAACCATGTTGCACATTTTTTCCTACATTGTTGTCTTCCTTCGGCTTACATTTTTTATGATGGCGAAGATGATAAACATCGCGATTATTTGTGTTTTCTAACCTATACTGAAGGTTCTTTTCCCATATAAGAACTAATGCAGTACTCTATAATCTGGAAGGCAGGCTAAGGAAGCACCTCAAAATTCGCATATTTTATAAGTCCAAAGATTCAAAGCCTCTAGGAAGTGTTTTCATGGAGCATGAGTGCCCTCCTCAGTAGGACGATTCATGATTAAAGTTGATCTTGAAGATAGCCACTGGTTGGGAGGATTTCCATTGATAACTTAACCTTGTGTTTTTTATTATAATGGAACCAATTGCAACCCAGATGAGACTGGCTTCATGTGGATGAAGATGAACTCCCGTGTTGGTTTGAAGGTGTGCAGACAGTTGGTCCCCTTCACGTGTTTAGGGGATAGTAGCTGATCTTTAGAAACGTCTACTACGTGGCAAGTCACCTTGCTTTATATAAGTATTTTGATATTGAATGCTTTGTGCTCAGTTTTATGCGCAATTGTGTCAAAGTATATGCAGCTGCTTTTTATGCGCAATTGTGTCATAGTATATGCAGCTGCTTTTTATGTGCTATTGCGTCAAAATATATGCCGCTGCTTTTACATACCAGTATGAAACCCCACACTATGCGAGTGGGAGTTTTGCTAAATTCCATATGGGTATTGGTATTGTTTTTATTGTTTGTTGAGTGATGTTTTGGTCAGTGTGAAACATCCTAATTTGAAGACCAAAGAAAATAGCACGCTGTTCTCTTATCTAGTTTAGTTTAATGACCTAGGTGCCATTTGATTTAGAGTTTTGGGGTTTCTTTAGGCCGTTGAATCTAGGTGATTGCCCTTATCATCTGCATCGTAAGATGGATCCTTCTGTCATAGTTGCCTTCTCTTTGGGCTTGTGGAAAAAATATCATTTATATTTCTTTGGGGCTAATGGGTTTTAAGGCTGAGGGTAGGGTTTCGGTGTCAGGAAAACTTCCCTGAATACTCCTATAGATCATCGTTTAGGATCTTAGGCAATTAAGCAATGTTTTTCTCAGAAACCATCGTTCTCCAAAAGAATATCATAAACTGTTTAAACTGTTTTTTTGGAAAAAAAATCCGGCCTAAGATTTCATATTTTATATTAGGTTTTTCTCTTCTCTATTCGTTCTAGAGTATAAAAGTAATTTGAATTTAAAAATAATTTGGCTTTCAGGTCCCAAACTTGTAATGAAAGAGTATTTTTTTAGTTTATTTTTATTTCTGTATTTTTTTTTTAATTTACTCTTTAACAGTTACTTTTTTGGCTAGGCTACACTTTACCATTATTGTGCAGAATGTTGTCCCATTCCACTTAAGTAGGGAAAGGGATCAAGGGTAGGAGCATAAATGACTGCATGACCCAAAAGTAGAGCATGTTGACTAGTACTTTATGGAAGCTTGAACAAGGGATTTTTTCCGGTTATGGCTACAATTTTGCTACATAAATGTAACTGGAAGCAGACAATTTCTTGATGATTTTGAGCAGAAAGTCAACCGGCGAGGTTGGCTTGAGAAAAAGGAGAAATCAATGGAATCACCATAGCCCATGAATTTGAGGTCTGGGAAAGTCATCTTTCTTTAGTGCCTAATGGGAGTTAGCTGCAATCATGGTGGTGATGTTGCTTCTACATGTGAAAGATGATGTTGGTGGTGGTGGTGATGGTTGTGTGCAGAGAAGACCTTGAAAAAGGGTTCCACAAAGTGTGTCTTGGCATCGTCGTGGAGTGAGAATGCATAATTAAGTATAGGGGGGAAAAATGACCACTGCCTTGCTTAAAAAAGAGTACTATGATTGGGTGTGCTAGTGTGCTAGGACATAGACAGGTGATTTTTATCAAGCTCATGTAGTTTTAAATACCGCCTAGTCATATGTGCTTTGTTACTCTTTAAAAGTTGTTTGAATCTTTCAAATTCATGATAATGTTGGTTTCTATTTTCTTTTGTGGTTGATGAATGAAAAGTCATACTGAAAAGCTATGCATCATTTCCTTGTTTGTTAGCATGTTGCTCTAAATTTTTCCAATTTTCCTCTTGCTTGTTTGGTTTGGATCATTGTTTAATAATCAATTGTTCTGAAGTTCGTTGATGGGTAAATATCTCTATGTTTCTTCTATTAATTACAGCATATCTACAAGTTACAAGGGCTTGAATAGAATCTGTATGAGTTCTTGGGAATCCCACTTAACCAAAAACGAATGTGCCATAGGGCTAGGTCTACCCCCTGAAGCGAAAGGTAGTGGGCCCATGGTGTCAGATCTGTAATGGTAGTGTGAGGGGAAGATCTGTTGGTCTTTTCTTTTTCTGATAAATGGGAGGTTTGTTGGTGTTCCTTTTCATAGTCACTTTTCTTTAACATTATTTATGATACCTTTTCTGTCATCATATGGTGAGGGTTTTTTTTCTCCCCCATTAGGTAGATTGCATAGTGAGATTTTGCAATTTCTAACATCTCAAGCATTGCTTTTCTGTATTTTAATGTTATTTTATATAGCTCAATGCAATAACACTGTCTTATTTTATTCAGAAATATTGTTTTTTCTATCTTTATTCGGAGTATGGTTATGAAACCTGTGGCCCTCGAAGATACGACGATCCTGTTGATGTACCACAACTATTTATTGTACGCTATAGCCAGAATTCTTCAAAAGTTGCTGTAAAGGTTGAGAGACCTGCGAAAACAATTTGGGATACATTACGAGAGGAGGAAGAAGATCATCTGGCATCACAGCTTGTGGCTAGATACAATGGTTCGAGTGTAATTCCATCTGTAAGAGTTTCTTATAATAAGAGTTTCTTATGACCTTTTACAAGATGTTATTAATTGCTATAGGAATGATCTTATCTGCCTAGTTGTGAGAAGTTTATTTTGACAAATTTGTTTCTTGTTTTGGAAGCACAATATTTTCTTGTAGTTTGTTTTGTTAAATTTTGTTGTTCTTGCTCGTTGATACCTTTCCTGTTGTATCCCTTTCCTTTTCTTCATTGGGAAGAATTGAGCCTTGTTTATGAACGAAAGCTTAGTGTATAGACTGAAGGAATGAAAATATAACTGTCAGTACTGCCTTGCATGTTCCAAATGTCTATACACAATGAAATTACAAGGTTTGCATATCTTGTTCTAGACCCATGGTTTTGGTCTTCATATAATGAGATGGCCCCTTTGCGGATGACCGATAGTTCATTTGCTGTTCTTTCAAGAGTGGAAATATTAGTTTCTGCCGACTCTATTTCTTTGATTATTCTTTTAAATTAACAATACTATGGCTAGCCGCACGACTGGGCAAGTTCTTCATCTCCAATTGAATTCCTGGTCATACTAGCATTAACCAATCTTTTGCCATATAATTGGCACATCTTACAAATATACAAGTTGGTGAATTGGAATCTTTTAGGCAACTGGCATTTGGGGTTTGAGGAAATGTTGGGAGCTAGTGGTGTTGAGTCATTGATGTTAAATATGATTGACCTGGGATGTTTTTGTTGTTGAGGTGTTGGGTTGGTGTACTGGGGTGCATAAGGCTTAACCGTTAACTTCCCACTTCTCGTAATCCTCAAATTTCATCTCAGTTCTTTCCTTTTATGAGCTTCCATCATGTGATTGCTCCAACTAATTTGAAAAATCAATATGATCTTAAAGGTAGCAGATAGTTAAGATAGATTCACACTGTTGCTTTCTTTGCTATGTGATACCACTTCCATCTTTTTCCTGCAGTTATTTTATTTTATTTTTATTTCATCACAATCTGTGTTCTATGGCAGATTCTGGAATGGATCTCACAGATTATCAAGGATGGAGACTCTAAAAATTTACCCTTCTTTGTAAGTGGCAGTTATGAATATTCTGGACAGATCTTGATGTGCTAATTGGTTTAGCTCATAACAATGGAAATCCCATCTATTTGGTATGAAGATAACGTATTGGTTGGCTTCTGAATGATGTGACATGACAGCCTTTGACTATATTATTTTTCTGCAACTTTAAGTTCAATTAGGTCATGAATGCTCTTTAAATAGATTTCTTTGTGATCATAGAGCTTTTTTATTAGCAACTTCTTGTCCATGTCAAGAGTGCATGTCTTTGGATGTGGCATTTATATCCATTATCAAATAATGAACTGGAATTAAGAGTAAGCATATTTAAGGTTAGGATTTCTATAAGTGATTTAGCCTGCTAGACCTTGTCCGTTTTGTCTTATCAGGGGTTAAGGTTTTGTGTATCTGCACTTGTCACACATAAAGTTCTCCTTCCCCTTCAAGTTTTACTGTGTGCAGTGAGGAGGGCAAGTCAAAATATAGATATTTTATAATCTAGTCAGTTAAAATGAATGCAGTTTCAATCCCAAGTATTCGCATCGGTTGAGCTCTTTCTTCATCCAAAACATGGATCTTCGTAGTAGACATTTCTTTTTTTTGATTGTTAACTTAGGACCTCAATAGCAATGGAACTCTAGATGTCATGTTGTGAAACCTGCTACCCTGATCACCCAGGACTAGAGCCCATTCCTTCTACAATAGACATTTCTCTCATTAGATTACTACAATCTCTGGGTGAATGGGAGTGTGGGTGCAAATGGCTACCAGGTGGCTCAAACTAGACCCTTACCACTCTGTAGTAGATGGCTTAGAGCTTGCTCTTGCTGTATCAATCTGGTGCTGTGTATTTGTTATAATCATGTTTTTAAGCATGGGTTGGACTCGGAACTCGTATCCTGCTCAAGCTGAGTGAACTAGGGTGATTCTGAGTCAACTTGCCCGAGTCCCTCCCGAGCCTTGCAAAGGACCAAAAAAAAAGAAAAAAACTAAAAATTTGGTAAAATTGGAAAAAAAAGAGAAAAAAAGAAATGATAAACAACAAAAAAAAAATATATAAGATGTGAAAAAGTTTTCAAAGTATAGAAAACTAATTAAATATCATTTTTCTTAGAATGACTAAGAAAAATGGATTAAAATTCATAAAAATCATATGCAAATTTAATTAGATATCAATTATAATTGATTTAAACAAAGGGGGGTGTTCTGGACTCAGCAGCCTGCCAAGTCCGAGTGAACTCGCATGAGTTTCTTTTTCACTGGTTGTATTAGGTGTGGCTATTGGACTGCAAGCATGTCTTGTAAGTTTCCTCTCAGTCTACTTCTACAGAAAATGATGGATCCAAGCTTTTGGCAATGAAGGCATTGATGAGATTCAGAGCACTACTAGTTCCATGATCATACTAGGCCACATGAGCATGAGAACCTACTTGAAGTTAGCTTAGATATTACAACCTGTCCAAAGCTAGTTTGGATTCCCCACACCCCCCCCCACCCCCAATTGAAAATGCACTAGTTTTACTTTAATCAGCCACTCTATTAGGGAACTTAGGGGTTGATCCGAGTTTCTGAGATTGCAGAGGCAAATTAGGTTCAAGAAATTCACGTCTGCTTATGCATTACATGTTGAAAATAAATAATACAGTTTCTTACTTCTTGAGGATGTTGATTTGGATGTATTTTATGTTATATCTCAATTCTGTTTCTCTATATTGCATACAGAGGATGAAGACTCCAGAACTTATTCCTGAGGATGCTAACCCGCTCTGGTCCAAAGGGGCTGAAGGGATTGTGTCCACAAGCAAATCAATTAAGTTAAAATTACAGAGCATTGGTACGGATATTTATGATCGAATGAGAGATCCAAGGGTGGGGCCCATCTTGCTACTAGTGGCATCTTTGTATTTTGGCACCATCTGGCTGCATGCCAGCGAGTCAATTCAGCAGGGTAAAAAGGTGAAGAATGGCATCCATAATTTCTTTACTCTGTTGTCACAATTTTCACTTGGTTACGGTAACAAATGGATAAAAAGTTACCATTTCTTCCCAGGGCTTCATTTTATTGTTCAATTAGCAACTGAACTTGGTTTATTTCTTATGTTATAGTTTCATTCCTTATAGGTAAAACAAGAATATAGAATGGAAGTAGCAGTTTCAGGAGAAATTTATATCTTATGATTCTCTACAAAACAATATTCTTTTTTTTAAAGAAGAGATTATCTTGCCTGTTATCCTTGTCGTGTAGCTGTTAATTTTAGTCATCTTATTGTCTAAACAATCACAATCTCCAAGTGAGAACAGTATACAGGCATTATTAATGAGCTGCTGTGGTGCTGCTCGGATCCATTATCAAGGAAAAGTATGTTGCATATATATATCCATTATCTTTTGATACATTCAATAAACCAGTTCCTAACTGTCTTCTTTATGAGAAGCAGATTGTATTAAATCTCATACTGCATATCAAGGGCCATTGCATAGACTGCACTCTACCTCAACATTTTCCCCAAAACTTAAATTTTTGTGCTAAAAAAGGGTTAGGCTGGTAGATTGTTCATCATTATCATTGCGAAGCCACACTCAAAGGACACAGATGACCTAAATTAAAATTGAGATAGGATGTGTTACTAATCACAACTGTATACTTCATTTCTTGGATAAATTGAATTTATCAATATTATACGATACATTCCTTCAAATGTATGAGGTTTATCATAAATATTTGATTGGGAGAAATTTTTCAAAATACCTATGACATGTATTTCATTTTACACTTTTGACACTATTCCAAGTCATAATCTTGTGTCTTTCTAAGGGTATTTTTAAAATTAAATCAAAGAAGATGGTTTCAATATTAAAGGGTTGACCTCACATGGGTTTTTTGATAATTTTCCCTTTAATTAGCTAGATTATTTTAGAGCGAGTAATAACATATGACATTTTATGTTATTTCTTCAAATATTATAATTAAAATTTGCCGTAAATATGTAGAACTAATAGTTTATTTTGATAAAATTTGCTATAGAAAATAAATTTGTATTATATCATTATATTAAGAATCCAAATTTTCCTTTTTTATAGTTATTATTTCTTTAAAAGTTTTAATTTCCTAGATTTTTCTGTAAATGAAAAATACACATACAGACTTCTTTATATCGTTAGTATTGATATACACTTCCTTGCTTCACTTTTCAAAACCATGGAAAATATGCACTTGCATTTTGCCATTCATGCTTTCCAATGCACACACTATGTACTAGTTATGTGCATGTCTACAATGGCTCGGTACATCCGTGGTGCTATTGATTTTCCTGTTCTTGTCATTTTTCTGGCAATTATGACTGTATCACAGATCCATTATTATGCAGGACATCAGCGGGGATTCTACCAAAGATCATACAAGGGCAAGAGTTAATTCTGAACGGCCTGCATCCATTACTGACATAGAACCCAAAGATGCACATCAAATGGTCACAACAGACTCTGACTCCAATTAACTACCACTAATCCGAAGTAGGACCTATCACTCCTCACGGGAAACAAAATATGTCGTGAGGTTTGGAATCTAGGTAGCTTCCTCATCTGCTTTTGTTCTTTGGCATAATTCTTTTTCTCTTTTACATAAATTGTTTTTTGGGCTTTTTAATTTTTCAGATCAAAGTGAGACCGTAGTCTAAAATATAATTGATGTTTATTATCATTACTGTTTTTCGACCTTTTTCTGCCTATCTTTACTCTTTGGAAGTATAGTTTTTACAGCTTGGCTTTTTTTTAATACAGCTTTAGTTTGATCGTAAGGTTAATTTATAAGTATTAATTTAAAAGTTTTCTTGGTTTTTCTCTTTTGATGGATCATATGTTAGACTATAATTTGGTGGAAATCAAATTGACATTGGCATGGTCATAAATCACGATATCATGTAAGCATCTTATGTGAATAATTTTGTCTTTAATTCTTTGTTGATTTTGCTCTTTGGGCGGATGGTTGTTGGTTGACATAGTGGTATAATTTTGTTACTTCAAATCTAATATCTATGACGAAATAATGTGACTTAGGTATGATTGAAGAGTAATATTGAATAGAAAATTTAACTAAACGGTATTGCTCGATCATCTTTCTCTTTCTCATGGTGTACGTCTAACAAAAGCTTCTTTGCACACCCAAGCGAATCATTCACGCTCACATGGCACTAGCCTCTCTGCTTGCGTGGAGCTGTGCATGCACAAGCAGAATACTAGCACCATCTACTTAACTTGCTAGACTTAATACCCATCCTAGGAACTCTCTTCCCATTGCGGATCTTGTGACAAATAATTGAACAACATGGTGCCAGAAAGTCAAATTGTCCCCATTTGACTCTAAAAAACAACTTACATCCACAAATAACATAAAAGAGTTTAGATATCCATATAAGACGTTCACAAGAATTTAAATGTTGAATAATTGTGTACTCAAGATAAATGCCATCCGTTCCATACAGGCAATAACTTGAATAACATATATTAGAGTTCTGCATGCTAAACCAATTTGTCTTTTCTATTTACTCTGATAGTGGTCATTATTTCATACAGCAGAATCATAACTATGAGGCCTTTTTCCTGCATAAACTCAGAAAGAAGGTATGTCTTTGATTTACTAGTTCCAAAAAAAAGGTGCTGTTGAATCAGCCTCATTCACACACACGCACATGCAGATTTCCTCACAGGTGAAATCCTTTCCATCTCTTGAAAGTTTTGAGTCCATCATCAGAAACAGCCATTCCGATACCTGACCTCCCTACTTTCCCAAATCCCCTGTAATACAACCTCCATTCATTTCCTCCATCCATTCGAACTACACTTGGTGAACCCACCCCTCCATTATCCCATCTATCCTTCTCTGCTGAGGGTCCTAAAACCACCACCCCTTCGCTACACCTCCTCCAATCTTTCAATCCATCTGGTGATTCTGCCAATCCAATGCTTCGAGACCCATCTGCCTTTAACCCTTCATAAACCATGACATACCCTTCTCCACTTTCCTTCCCTATCTTACTCACCACTTGCGGGCCCATAACACCCCCCTCATCAAATGATCCAGGCAACCCACCTCCCATTATTTTTCCCAATTTTACCCATTTTATACCATCTCTAGATCTCGCGAGGCCTATGCAGAAACACCCGGCCTGCATGTCAAAAGAATGATAATACATCCTTAGATCATTGCGACAGTGATAAACAACCTGTGGTGAGGCTATAAAAGTCGAATCCCACTCCCCCTCTCCACCCACATCGATCAATGCACCACTGTGGTGCTCTCCTTCGATCCTTGCCCAATGCTTCCCATCCTGGCTCATTGCCAAACCGGGTAATGACCTAAAAATTTGGTGGCTCCCGGAGCCCCTGTCCGGGTTTCCAATTGGGGGCTTCGTCATCATGTCAATCTCTTCGGAGTTGAAACCTGTGTAATAGAGCCAGTAAACCCCAATTGATGCCCTGTCTCTGTTACTAGACATTATAAGGATGTCCGAAGGCCTGATATTCTCGGTGTCAAAAGCCCACCAGTCCTGACTACAATGCATAACTAACCCCACATCTTCTGTGGTTCTGGCAGGTCCGGAACCCCTTTCCCAGTGGACCCCATTTGAAGAGATTGCAAACCCAATAGAATCGCAGGTCTGGTCACCCCTCCCATGGTACCACATGCACCATCTCTCCTCATCATCACTGAGATATCTCCTTATAACAGGAGACCCGATTTCTTTACTATCCCAAGAGTTTCTGCAACCAAGGTCGAAGACCAGGCCCTCGGTGTTTGTCTCTGAGAGAAGGAAATCACTTTTATTATTGATGGTGGAGGAGGAATTAAAGGTGGGGTTGTCATCGTTATCGAGTGGGCCTTTGGCACTTTCAGGGATGGCGTCACCTGCAACATCTCTCCTCGTGAAGCAATGGGTGGTGAGGCAAGATTTGCTGCAAGCATAATGTGTGAGCACCTTTTGTGGCTTTGAGCTGAGAGAGTAGTTGAGGAAAGTTGCAGAGGTCCTTGTGTTAAAGGGCAGAATGGTAGGGAAAGATGCAAGGGCGTTAACATAGCAGGTCGCCTCCATGGGGGAACTGAGTTGAGCTGGAGGAATGAGGCTGAGAGGTTTGGTTGTTGTATGAGGGGAAAGTTGGGGATGGTTGTGTCCTTGAGGAATTCGATGTTGAAGCCATCAATTCATCATATTTATTCTGTATGGTTTGGTTTTTTGGGGATTTGTGAAAAGCAAAAGGGGATTGGGGTTCTCGGAGGAAGAAAGGAATGTGTCCAAGCCGGGTCTTCTTTAGAGCCCTGGAGTTTTCCTGGATTGGGTTGAGCTTTTTTGCCTCATGGAGAGAGAGGGAGAGAGAGGAAGAGATGATATATATATATATATATATATATATATATGGAAAATTTTATATAGAGCCAAGGCTCTAAACGATCAAATTTGAGCCTACCTCAAAGATTTCACTAGAAGTTGTTTGATGCCCAAAGATCTTCAAATTGATCATCTCGACATCAAGATGCATGGACATGCGAAAAAAATGGATTTCAAGTTTTTGAAATAGTGCACTTTATAACGCATTTTTGGACTCTTAATTTTCAAGATTTTCAAGTTTTTATAGATTTGTTGATCTACACCATTTTTTAAGCTTTAAACTTTTTTAATAAATAAAAAAATATTTTTTAAGGCTATCACAAAGATTTCCCATATTAAAACTATATTTTCGATACTATTTGAAAGAAGGCTTTAATTTGATTGTTTAGAGCCTAGGCTCTATAAAAACCACATCCATATATATATATATATATATATATATATATATATATATATATATATATATATATATATATATATATATATATATATATATATATATAAATGAGAAAAGATTATGTCATTTCACGGGCTGACAGCTGCAAGATTGAATTTGCGCTCAATCTAATAGTCACGATCTTATTTTGTATTTGAATTTTCATATTTTTTATAAATCCAAATAACTTGAAATTTGGAACGTCTACTCTTAAAAAATAGTAGAATTTAATAAAAAATATTTTAAAAATATAAATTGATCAAAATACCGTCAAAACGTTTTGGGGGAATTTTAGTCAATATATATTTTGTAAAATATTTTTTTTATATTTTTATTAGGTGTGCCTTGATGAGTAGAATGTACATTTAAATTTTCAAGTGATTGGATTTGTAGAAAAAAAATAAAAATTCAAATACGAAATAAGGTTGTGACTGTCAGATCGGCCCAGATTCAATCTGGGGCTCAATCCAATGGTCACAACTTTATTTTGTATTTGAATTTTCATTTTTTTTTTATATGAATGCAAATCACTTGAACTTTTAAGCGTCTATTTTCCAAAAATAGGATAATCTAATAAATATAAAAACTAATAATTTGTAAAATATAAATAGATCAAAATACCCATAAACGTTTTAGAGGTATTTTAGTTAATTTATATTTTACAAATTATTTTTTTTATATTTTTATTAGATGCACCTTAATGAGAAGAATAAATGTTTAAAATTTCAAGTGATTTTGATTTGTAGAAAATAAATAAAAATTCAAATACAAAATGAGGTTGTAACTGTCAGATTTGTCTAGATTGAATCTAAACCATTGGTTGATACTGTAGCTGGGTTTAGTATTTTTGTTTTCAAAGAGCTCCATGGATATAGACAAGCAAAGCTAGAAATTTGTGCGGAAAAATTATCAAATTGGCAGTTCTTGTGAATGGAGAAGTAGTTGAATTATCACCCCCACCTTTTCAACAATTTCTTCTTCTTCTTTTTAATTTTTCTCTTTTATTTAACCCGTATGACGTTACTGACTACCCTTCTCTAATTTTCAGGAAATCAACTCCTCGGTGAGGTTAAATTGGAGCTTCCTTCACATGTATATCATGAGATAGTATTTATGTGGGTAAATTTTTTATTTTTTATTTTTTTTGCAATAATTAATTTAGGTTTTTAGATATCTTTCAATGGGAAAGATAGAATTATTGAACAAATTTATGATATCTAGAATTGGAAATTTTATCTATTTATAATTATTTGACTAAAAATATGTGATTTGTAGCAAATTACTTTGAATGAAATAAATATGGCTTTTCAAAAAAATCATTTTGTATGTACAATTGTCAATAAGTTTATCTCACATGATTTTATGAGGAACATAGTTGAGCAACAAATAATTCATTATAGTGATTAGTTTTATTGAAACAATGAATTATCAGTAATAACGAATACATCCAAACAAGCCCTCATCATATTAACGTTTTATTATTGTGACTTGATTCTCTTGGTTAATCTTAGAAAAAAGAATAATGGCCATAAATTTTTGGAATTTCAAAATTATAGTGCTTTCACAGTTATTATTCTAGTTACCGTATTCATCCCATTTTATTATTTTAGAAAAACAAAATAGGGTTGTCTACAAAGAGACCATTTTACTTTTTGTATATGGATATCACAATCATTCTTATTTGTTCAATGTCAATTTGGATGGCTCGAGGTGAGTCACAAGGTTCTAGCTATTTTTTTATGAGCTTTGTGTTTATTCAATGTTACTCTTATAACCACCCATTTGAAATTTAAGGACAAGAATGATTGTGACTTCCGTATACAAAAAATAAATTATCTTTATAAACGATCCCAACAAAATATTTATGAACTTAAAAAGATTTTGAAATAAATAATGTGCATGTAGTTGTAAAGCTAAAATACAACTTGCTGTACACGCTCTTAGAGAGTTTTATTAGAGACATCTCTCTCCATGAGCGTGATGTTGTGTTTCATACCTCCTTGGATATGAAGCCATTTTCTCATGAAATATTGGAAATTGGCTTGGTGAACAGAAATCCTTTTTAAATAGAGACTTCCGGCGAACCTCAATGTTAGGCCTTTTTTTAAAGAAAACTTGGAATATTTGAAACCTCAATATGGAAGGGAGGAGAGCTCGGTATGTCTTAATATGATTTGGCAGCACATCGTAGAATTTCTAATTTTTGAATGGGAAATTTATTAAAGTTCCTAATTTGTCCACAATTTAACAATTTACTCTTTCAACTATTCCAGCTCATGGGTGGTGCATTTTTATGGTATTTTAAAATTAAATTTTGATGGTATTTTAAAAGTATAAGTGGTTTATGCGTGGGAGGACGCATGGCATTGAGGCATCTCACATCGATTTTAAGAATGGACGTGGGTTGTGGTATCTCCGAAAAAAGGTGAAATCAAACTGATTGAATTGTCTTAATAAATTATTATTTTATTTTTAGAATTTATTTCTTTTTACACATTTATATTTTTCATGTTGGAAATTATATATAGCTAAAAAATAATTTCCAAAATCTATCTCAAAAATGGATGATGAAGAGGGGGGGCGCATTGCCCCGGGATTCATAAAAACCGTGTCCATTTCAAAGTTAAGTAAAAAAGGAAGATAATAAATTAAATATTTGATCTCTGGCGCATCAGAATATAGGACTAGGTATTCTGGCGCATCTCTCGTGCTCATGATGTTCACAATTGAACCATACATCAGAATCTATGGTCATGGGCATGTAGTGCTTATTTGAAACTAATATAGTAGGTGGAGGCCGTGTACAGGCCCACTGATTTAGTGAAAAAATACTTGGAAAGTTGGAGGTCGTGCACATCCTTATATAAAAAACAAATGATTTCATAGTATATATATATATATATATATATATATATAATAGGAAATGTTGGTGTAGGCTCACTAGTTTAGAGTTATATATAAGGCGAATTTGAGCCGATTTGATGGGCATAATTTCATTTTGTATTTTAGTTTTAAATTTTTTTTACAAAATTCAAATCATGTGAAATTTTAGGAATCTATTCTTCTCATCAATGTGTACTTAATAAAAATATTAAAAAATAATTTATAAAATATGAATTGATCAAAATATTTTTATAATATTTGGAGGATATTTTGGTCAATTTGTTTTTTACGAAATATTTTTTGGATATTTTTATTAGATTTTAATATTTTTAAATAACACGTATCTAAATT
The DNA here is from genome assembly GCF_054954075.1 of Amborella trichopoda. Classification (NCBI taxonomy): domain Eukaryota; kingdom Viridiplantae; phylum Streptophyta; class Magnoliopsida; order Amborellales; family Amborellaceae; genus Amborella; species Amborella trichopoda. Next base: position 59,707,506 of record NC_142339.1, read on the forward strand.
TCAAGTGATTTGGATTTGTATAAAAAAATTAAAATTAAAATACAAAATACAATTGTGATCATTGGATGGGTTTAGATTCAATCTCGATTGTTGGGTTTATATATAATTGTAGGCTAGTGGACTTATGTCTGCATTCCCATATATATATATATATATTAGAAAGGAAAATGGTTTGACAAGGTCGCAACCCTATTAAACTAAGTAAATCTTCACTTCATAACTCATCAAAAATTACAATTTAAGTATTGGAAAACTTTTTCATCTATCATCTTGGCTTGAACATTATGGTTATAAAACAAAAACTAGTATTTTAAGCTCTAAACATAGCGTATATTATAACAAATTATCTAGACCGTCCATTTCGCCCTAAAAATAAGGGTTCATAAATTTGTAAGATTAATACCCTTTTTTGAGTTTCCAAATTTATTGTTGGTGTCGGAAATTGAATTTAAATCCATCATGGAGATTTCTATTTCCGAAAAGTGCTTTCTAGACGAGTTTATTGTCGGTGGTTGAGCAAGCACTTTTGAATTTAGATCCACCAAGCATATGCCTTATAATAAATATGACTATGATACGGTAATATTTATAAAATGTTATGGGGCTTTAGTGGTAGTATTCCCTAGTATTATCGAGCCTCATGGTGAGGTATGTGACTCTATTCTCATAAAAAATTAAAAGCCCAAATCCTCCAATAACTCACTTTTATGAGAAAAGAACTCAGACTTAATTGATTAGCACTTACGATTTGCAGCGGTACATTCTAAGCTCAAGTCCTTAGCACTTAGACGATTTGCAACGCTACCTTCTAGACTCAATTCCTACAAAAAGTCTATGTACTCTGCTTTTTTGGTCTATATATTCTAGGCTCAATTCCTACAAAAGGTGTATGCACTCGCTTTTTGGGTCTAATCATGCTAGGCTCGATTCCTACAAAAGGTCTATGCACTCGCTCTTTGGGTCTGTGCACATTGCGTTCAAAGCATTGTTGGTCTATGCACTCGCCCTTAGGGTCTATGCACATTGTGTTCAAGGTATTGTTGGAAAAGGCCTAGCGATGTTTTGGGGCATGACATTTTGCTCTTGTTTTTGAAAAAGAGCAAAGGGCAGTATTAAAAAATCTAAAACATTATATGCTCTCATGCAATAGTTATGTATATAAATTCCCTCCCATAAAACCCTAGATGGAATATGTTAGAATGCCAAATTTCGAGGATGTGCAAGGGGATTAATGGAGAAAGAAAAGAAATCGTTCAACTTTTGGATGGTTATATCCATGTAATGAGGAACTAAAAAAGAAAAAATCTTCTTTTAAGCTTATTCATCTTATAATTCTAAAGTCGATACCAAATTTCAAATAAAGAAAAGGCTTGGAAGCATGAGTTTTGCCTGACGGGATAAATAGATAGTATGGCTTTTGCAGGAGCACACTAGTCATACTTTTTAGAAAATAGCAGAAGACATGTTTGATGCCCATCCAAACTGAGCCTTAATTTGAGAATATCAATTCATAAAGCTTGGAATGTGGAGTGCAGAGAGAGAGAGAGAGAGAGAGAGATGGGGAAGGACTCGAAGGCGAAAGATGCGGGGGGGAAAGGAAAGGGAAAGCAGGCATCGTCCGGAGGAGGGGATGAGGCCAAGGGCGCCAAAGGCAAGGCCAAGTCAGACCTTGGAACCTGCACTTATGTCAAAGGTTTGCTTCTTTTTTTCTCTCTCTGCCTGTAAATATGGATGGATCATTCAAGCTTTTAACCTGGGGATATTGTTCTGCTGTGATTCTCTGAGTACTGAGCTTAGTCTTGAATGTTCTTGTGATGTCTTTGTTCTATTGATGTTTACTAAGGAGTTATGGCCATTGTTTACCCTATCACTATTCATTTCATTATTCTTAATGTGGTTTTCTGTTTTTCCTTTTCCTTTTCTTTTTTTGTTCCGCCATGGGAGTGATTCAATGGCCAAATATAAAGGCAGAAAGAAAGCGAATTCAGTGGTTTTCTTGTACAAATTTGCTACTGTTTTTTAGTATATTGCTATCATTATTTAACAAGAAAGAAGAGTTAATTCTATAAGTTTTCCAATGTTTCGAGGATAATAAAGAGATATTATAGCTCATGATGTGATAAGGGGCCATCAAGCTCAGATAAGGAGTTGTTCTTGTCTGTTTTGAGGGGTAAAATTGTTTGAATATTGATTCCTTTGAGCCATTGTTGTTGAAATTCTTAGTGAATTGTTAGACCTCATAAATTCCTGCCTTGTGTTATCATAGTTGGTGTTCAAAGTTGAAGCAATAACCTGTGATCTTCTTAAAATCCCAGATTTCAGCTTTAAAAAATAATTAAATTGAAATCCCAGATTTCTATAGAGCTGGATGAGTCAGTGATAATGAGGACCACTAGAGATCTCTATAGGCTCACACGATCATGTAGACAAAATCTTCTGCAATAACCTGGGGACCAGGGAAAGAAAGCAAGAATATTTAAGAAAATGGGCCACTGAGCAACGGCTTTGCTTCTCGTGTCATTGAATCAATAGCCCAAATAATTAACACCTGCAAATTCCTCCATTTTCCTAACTGTGTCCATGACTAGCCCCAAAAATAGATGGACCTTAATTTCAACATAGAAACAAAAAAATGACCTAGGTTACTAAATGAGCTACTGTCAAAATTAACCTTGGATTTTGGGGGCACAGTTCAAGACTTTGACCATTCCGAAAGACAGGTTCGCTCTCCACGATGTTCCCTGGACATTCTAGGCCAGCGCCTTGTTAGATTCATAAAAGGCTTCATACCCAATTTTGGCGCTAACTAGGGCAAAAAGTTGGATTCACGCTTGCCCAACCATCATGTTAGGATTCTCTTTCATGACAATTTGTTTTCCAGATTGACTTATGAGTACCCACCAAAAAGTTGTGAGATACGGAGAGTAAAACTTATTCCTTCTTTGATCAATGTCGGGAGCTAATGCTTGAACCATGTGAAATTTTTACCTCATGCAAATGACAAGCACCACCTCTCAGTTTATTTGGGACTCTGGAATCCGATTAGTGGGATTTTACGTGCTCTCAATCTTTTTTTTTTTTTTGGCTGAGAATCTGATACTTTGTATTGAGTCATTCTTTTAGCGAGGCACATATTATGTGAGAAGCAAGGGAAGATCAATGAAGCGTACAAGAAGCTGCAAGATGGTTGGCTAAGCAATGGTGACAAAGTACCTCCTGCTGAGTTTGCCAAGGTAAGCTGCTCAAACATCTTTCCACATGCCGATGTCGCAGATGATTTCTCAAGGACTTTTGAGTTGTTGTACAAGCCTCAAATGGTGTCTGGCAGAAATCTTTCAGATGATGCTATATAGTTGCCTATTAGTTTTTTTTTGCATGCTTTTGTGTTGATGATCCTCGTTACTGCGTGCTTAGTGTTGTTGCCTGCTTGCTAGTCAGAATTGATGGTCGCATGAAGAGGATATCAAAGATACGAAAAAATGGAATCCATATCTTTGTTATTTGTCAAAAAAAAAAAAAAAACAATGCATATACTAGTTTGGCATGATTAGAAAAGGAATATACTATTAAGATAGGATTCAGGCTTGGGCCTGACTGTTCAAGATGTTTATGGTTGCAACATTATGTTCCTTGTCTGATTCTACCTCGGAACTACCCAAAGAAAAGGGGGAACCTCACTATCACCACTATAGTTTCTATATGTTCGAATTTCCACCTTTATTTAAATTATTAAATAATGCCAGTTAAGTTTCCGAAACCTTTCATTTATACCATTTTTTGGGTTGATTTCCTCATTTCTTCTTTAAAAAACCCTCGGCTCTCAAATGTTAGGCCTTCTTTGCTGCTTGAGCCCACAGCATCTAGGGACTCTCTCTCTCTCTCTCTCTCTCTCTCTCTCTCTCTCTCTTTCTCTCTCTCTCTCTCTCTCTCTCTCTCTCTCTCTCTTACTGGGTGTGTGTGTGTGTGCGCGCACGCCTTTGCCCCCCTTGATTTGCATTTGCTTCAAACCATCCCCCTCCTAGTTGTTCTCCCCGCTGCTCCTCCTTGTGTCTGAAGGGATTATGATTATTGGAAGAAAATAGTAAGAAAACATAAAAATTTGGCAGATTGTAGAAACTTAGGCGAGTTTTCAAAATACTCAAGCCAATGGTGGCAATGCTGTGGATTTTATGAATTTGGCCATTCTTTCCCTAAAAAAGAGAATGTACTCATAAGATGGCAATATATATATATCGGACATTCGTTATTATTTGTTTTTCTGCTAGGGGTATGGTATATTGTAACCACAATCGGTCTCCGTGGAATTATAGCTGATTTATATATTGTCATTTTCAGCTTGCATCAGAGTACTCAGAATGCCCATCAGGGAAGAAAGGTGGTGATCTTGGATGGTTTCCTCGTGGAAAGATGGCTGGCCCTTTTCAAGATGTGGCTTTCAGCACACCTGTTGGTGCCACAAGTGCACCATTTAAATCAACGTATGTTTTAGTATGTAGATTACATTTATTCATTTACATTCGATATCTTTGTCGCTGGAAATGCACATAACTTTAGGCAGTTGACAAACAGTTGACATATTCAAAAAAAAAAAAAGAAAAAAACTTGAAGCAGTTGACAACTGACAAATTTTGTAGCCTTGTGGGATTATCTCATCACGGACATAGAACAATACATAGGCAGGTATATAGTTTAGGGATTGAAATGTAAATGTCCATGGATCCCAAATTTTTCACGCATATAGATCTCGTCGAGGTGAATGGAAGAAAAAAATGAACGCCACCAAATAAAGGGGGAAAATGAGTGCCATTTTGGGTAAATGCAAGCTATCTATTTGGTGGCTAGTGGATCTAGGCTTTCATGAACTGAAAATACTTATTACTTCAACAAATTATTTTTCAAATCAAAGTTGTGCAAAATTTCGTCCCAATAAAAAATCCCTCTATAGCTATCTGCTTGGAGATAGGCTTGTACTGTTGGTATAAGCCTGTTGGCTTATAGAAGTTTTTATTTCCACTGGTTTATATTGTCTTTCTTAAATACCATTTTGGGTGGGTCAATGGGGTAGGGAAATCCGTAGTTCTCTGATACACATGACACTTGATTTAGTTGCTCAGTTATTTTCATGTCAAACGGCTAATTTTAGAATAGAAACTAATGAAGTGATCTTGGTTGATTTAGATTCAGAGTCCAAATTTAGCTAAAGCATCAATGAAATTGTCTTTTACTTGCATGGAGAATCTTTCTTGTCTAATTAGTTCATATATGTGCAAATTTTTGCAGGCATGGATATCACATAATACTATCTGAAGGCAGGGAGAACTGATTGAACAGGAAAGGGTGATCCACGAGTATCGAAAACAATTGAAAGCGGTCATCAGAGGATGATATACTGCAAGGGATCTCTAGAAAACATATTGAGAGCTTCATAGTTGTTTGTAGACCTCTTTTGTGATGGTTTCTACCCTGTATAATTTAAACTTTTCAATAGAATTGACTAAGCGTGACTTTGGGTATAATTGGTTTCCTGACAAGTATGTTGCAAATACATGGACACTTGTGTTGCTTAGATTGATGACGCGCGTCGTGTGGCTAAACTACTTCATTAAACTATTGTTCACTCGGTCTTGCACTAGTTTGGTCCGAACCAGTGCGAGCTTATGAAATGCAAAGTACGCCTCAAATGCACTTGTGCTCAAACGTGTTGCATGGTCCATATGGGCCACTCTTTCTTTCTTCCTTGACAGAAAAATTAATATTTTTCTAAAGCAAAACACCTACCAAACTTGGTCTGAAAATATAAACACAAAGAAAGAGCTAGAACGACATGTACTTATTCTTAACATGGTCTGAAAATATAAACAATAGAAAGAGTAGTTTGATTATTCGGGACAAACTCCAAAGAGTTTTTCATCAAAAGTTTTATATTTATAACTAAGCCAAAGGATAACAAACATTGAAAATATAACAAAAAAGGTTTTGTGACGACATTCTGACTCTTTTGGACTTCCGGGAGACTTACACCAGCATAAGGTACATGAAAAGACTTGGCTGTTATCTATCCGGGCCAGACAAAAGTTTATATAAAATTGCAATTTTATTTGTAGAAGTAAGCTTGCAATAATCAACACTATTTTTATTAGGATGGTGTAGATTCATATTATCTTAAAAATTTGTTACTTTTTAACATTGTCCTAAAAGATGTATCAAATCTACATAATTCAATTAAACTTAGACAATGTCCAATGTCACAACTTTACTTCTACAAATAAGAACCATACCCTTGACTGGTTAGATGTTGGATGTTGCAAGTAACATCTCATGAAATGCCATATATATATTTATCCGCTAAAGCAAACCGAGTTTTCTCTTAACCACAAAACTGGTGAGTTGGATCTAGGTAGAAAAGTATGGACTCGAGAGCTAGGTTTGGTCATATCTAGGTCTAGTAGGAACATAATCAGGTTGAGTAGGGCTCAGGATGGGCATGACTCAGCCTATTATTTTTTAGGAAAAATGACTTTTACCTCCTTCCCTGAAACTTTTATCCCAAGTAGCCTTTTGAGTTCACCAAAATCCCCTTAAAATTTAAAATTTTGGACGGTTAGCCCTCTAGTTGTGCTTTTTTTTTTTTTTTTTTACAAAATTGATCTTTTTATTTTACAAAATTTTCCCTTCCCGTTCTTTTCCGTTGCCTAAAACCAATCTTACCTCCGTGGATCTCACTCTATAAATTTAGACATGAAAAAAAAAATGAATTTTTTTTTAACTTCATGAACATATTATTCATAATTTGATAATTGAATTGGCACCTCTGGAAATTATTTGTTGTGTAACATGTTTTCTGGACTGTATATTTCAAGAGTTCATGGATCAACACTGTTTAGTAAATATTGATTCGCCTGGAATCACAAAGATTTCTGGCATCAGACGAGGAAAGACTGCTAGGGATCTGACTGCAAAAAAAAAAAGGTCTCCTTCGTCGTCGTTTCTAGATGGGCATTTGTGTGATGGTTCCTATCATATACAATTTTAGTACCATTGTTAACACTTGATGAAGCTAAAAAAATAGTGCTAATGTTGCCTTAAAAATGAATGAATTGTAAATATGGTTTGGAATACACGGATGTATCAGAAATACTAATCTTAAAATATGTTATGATGAAGAAATTTGGATAACACGGGAGGTGGAATTTAGGTGAGCGTAGGTTAGTTTTCGGGTTCAACATGTGCTGCATCCTTGGTGGCAGGCATGCGATGTGTGCCAAAAACATTTGGCATGCGTATCCATGCATGTAATCCTTGAATATAAGAGAGAGGGTTCAAATATTCTCACGTTTTAACAAAGTATTCATTCGTTTCGTTTGTTAAATTTTAAAAATGGTGGTCCGGATCAAAATCATTTTTTAATCGAAATTAGGAATTGATCCAACTCAAAGTGTGCCAAAGAATGAGCTGATCCCAACTGGCCGAATCGCCCACTTCCCACCTATCATATATTCTCTTTATTTTTCAATTTTTGGTTTTTTTGGGCTGATTCTTACACGAGAAAATAGTTCGATTCGTTTTGTTGATCTGAATTGGATTTTTGGAAGGCCTCAGTTTACTTGTCCAATTTTCAGAACTCGATGGAGGGAAAAAGGAAAAATAAGTAAATTAATTATTAATTATTTATCCACCATCATCAAATGGGCATTTGGTCTAGTGGTATGATTCTCGCTTAGGGTGCGAGAGGTCCCGAGTTCAATTCTCGGAATGCCCCCTCAGAACCAATTCGCATTACCCTTTTTTTTTTTAGAACTTTTTTGTTTGCATAATAAAACGCTAATCCATCCTAATAATAATGCAAAATAAATAATTAATATTAAACAGGAAATATGGACCCAACTTTGTCGAGAAACACCAAAAAACCATTTAATTTGAGACAATGATGCTCAAAACCATGATCTTTAGAGAGAGAGATTTTCACTGGATTTAAGTGTATTACCCTCTTTCTCTATGCTCTATAAATAGGATAGTGACTCTGGTTGCCATATTTCATATGGTTTTAACTTTTAAAACTATATGAAATAGTTAACTTTTAAAACCATGTGAAAAGTGAGTGGCTCTGGAAATTAATTCTATAGTCATTTACTCTTTTTTTTTTTTTTTTTATTACAATTGACCACAGTCTTTTATCCTGCCACCTTGAAATATATTTGTTTTTTTCATATTCATACATCTCGATGTTGCGATAATCAATTAAAGGGTTTTCCAACATCCAAACATCCTTTTATGATGAATTTTTGAGGTTCACCTTTAATTCTACATTTTTAAGGTTGCAACCTTATATAAACTTTTTACTTAAAAAAGATGCAGTTTCTAAAAGCATAGGCTTTAGAAAAATAAAGTAACACCTCACCTCATATCCTCATCCGGAAAGTACTTTAAGCATCGGAAATCTCCGTGATGGCTCTAGAATTAATTTCCATCATTGGTCAAAAGAAAATTGAAACTCAAAGAATAGTACAGATCTTGTAGATCCATGAACACTTACTTAATTTTGGGGCAAAATAGACATTTTAGATACTGTGTTACAATATACGCTATTTTTAGGGCTTGAAATCCGAATTTGTTACGACAACTATAGCGATGACTGATTTGAAGGTCTTCCGCCACCAGAATTACAATTTTCGGTGAGTTTTAAGGTAAGGCTTTACTTTTTTTTATATAGGGCTGCAGCCCTGTCAAAACATTTTCCTTAAAAAAAGAAGTAACTAGAACTTTTAAACTACAAACACCTCACAAGAAACCAAAGCACCTTAATGGAGCTTAGCTCTCTTGGTTTTGTTGGGCGTGGAATTCAGAGTGGAGCAATATCATACAAGACTCACTCTCTTGGACAAAAGAAAAGATGCAGTCACATAGATTTCTCTCTTTGATATTTGGGGATCCACTTAAGAATCGCAGCGTGATTACATAAAAAGAAAAAATGCAGGCAGGTTGGTTGCTAGGTCCAGGATATCACTGAGGACTGCTTAAAAGTTGCCTTTGATTTCAAGTGGTGGCCCAGTCCAGTTGAGATAGCATTGCTCACCAGGCATAATAATTAAACGAAAGCTTCAAACCAAGTCAATCAACATCAGCCAACATTACAAATGAAGGATTCGACTTCCTACAATGATGCCTTGTGCTTCCGAACTCACCAGATAAAGGGCCAAAGATACACGCTTTGTGAACATCTGCAAAATGAAATGGGATCCACAAGAGAACCCAATCTTGGAGGCCAAAATTTCTAATACCCATGCTTTTCCTGCACTGGTTGAATACATGACAATATGAAACCTTCTGTAAAGCAAGAATACTGAGCCTGGGTAAAAGTACAACCACCAAAATACCCCAAATGCAGGGCATTTACTGCCTGCTACTAGTTCTCGCCGACAAGCTTGAGGCCCCAGCTCATATCTTCACAGTGTCTTACATGAGGAACAAGTTTCCCAGTATCGATACCTCTTTTAGCTTTGCAATCATAAAAAGGAGGGGCATGGAAACAGGGCTCCATTGAGATAGCCCGACCGCAAGCTGGGTTGGGTGTAGTATGGTTCACAGGTTTGACCATAATCCATGGCCGTAAGCCCCCAAGGCCCTGAGCCACATAACCAAAGGTTGACCACGGGCTCGTTATCAATGTGTCACTCAAGCTCAGGAGATACATCTCTGCCCATGCCTTCATGTTATGGAACTGCTTCTCTGTTTGCTGATGTTCCTCATGGCTGGGCTGATAAATACTTATAACCTCACCAGTCACTGTTGGGTATTCCCAGTACATATTTCTGATCCTTTCATAGTAACCTCCACTGAGAGAGGTCATCAAAACAACCTTCGGTTTCCTATCTGTTTTACCCGTTTGTTGTGGAGGGATGATAGGTTTGTCGCGAGAAACCGCAGGAAGCAATTTCTCATTCAAGGCACACGCAAGAATCTGATCCAAAACATGCTGGAAAGGGCCAACCCCAGTGTCAAACGTTCTAATCTGGATGCCTACTCTTTCCTCTGCGTTGGCTAGATAAGCTCGATAGAACCTAGTGATCAAGCCCCACACTGTATTTGAAGGATGGAAAAGGTAACGACCGAGGTGGTGGAAAACTGTGACTTTCTCAGGGAACAATTTCTCCAACTCTTCACTGAATTTCGGGACAAGGAACAGGGACGGCACGAAATAGTTATCGGACCTTAAGAGAAGCCATGGTATTCCGTCGAGGATGAGTTGCTCGCGATCACAAAAGAACAACTTGTCACCTTTGTCATAGTCATGGGCTAGATGGAGATACACAAAAGCAGGAAAGGACCCACTTGAAGTGCCATTTTCATTGATGATCTCGTCTCTCAACATAAGACCATATCTCTCAGGTGATTTTACATGGAAGTTGTCAAACTGGTTCAGAGGAAAATCAAGTGGCAGCAGCCATGACTTCTCGGGGAATGGCTCACAGAAGAGGTCACCCATGTCAGTTCCTCTGTCTATAAGCAAGACCCTGTCAGTGAGGAGAGCGTACAAAAATGTGGCGGCCAGAGTCACTATCCTGTTTCCTAAACCACTATATGAAATCCATACCAAGTATTTGCAACTGGAGCTTCGAATTTGTTGCCCCCGCTTGAGTTGGGTAATAGCTTCATTGTATGATTCAGTATCTGGACCACATTGTTTATAGAGGGCTTCATATTTCCTGATTTTGCCAATGAGGTAGGATGAAGGTTTGTGAGGTGACAGTTTCCGATAGGATGAAGATTGGTACCTGCTAAGGCAAGTTCCTTCATCAAAGTTAGCAGCAAGCAGCCCACCTAGCAGTCTGTCCTCGGATTTTTGTGCTTCCATAGACAACCCATCTTCAGGAACTGAAAAACATGGAGAGAATAAAGAAGGAAAGAACAATAAGGAGCATGATATTTTCCAAATATGCAGCTCACAAATTTCAGAGGAAAGGGAAATCGATCAACATAGAGCACAGCATTGAGGGGCACTCAAATTCAAAGACATACTTTTATCATTAATTAGTAAAATTAAGTGACACTGAAAGCCATAAACTGCTGAACATTTTTACTGATAAAGAAAAAGAGTAAAAGATTAACTTAATATATGAATTTCACCATGTGATAAATTGGTAACATTACTTTGAGACTGTGCAAGTTCAGCTGCATTTGTTAAGATTTCTTTCTTGACAACGAGCTGTCTTTCCGAGATACCAGGCCACTTTTCAACAAAATTTACAGCTACAAATTGAACGTATTTTTGTTGATCCATTATTGCATGCTCTAGCAACTAGATCATTCCTAAAACCAAAGATAGTAGCTTTCTTGGAGGTCATTATAATTGAAACAGAGCTTTCAGGAAATATGCCGCTTAAGAGAGAGAGGTCACATGTCATCTTCTCATCGCATTTTCTTTTTGCAGGCATTATGACAAATTGACAACTATCTTTAGAACCAAGAAAGATAATCAATGTCGATTGATAAGCTTCAGGATTATCAGTACCAAGTAACTCAACATCAAAGCAGGATACTGGACAGACCAGTATGAAGTTACTGAAGCAGAGAAAGACTAATTTCAAGCAAGATTTGCATGTAGAATGACTTAACAAGGTCGTAACCGACTGAATTTGTTCTGATCCATATGAAGATGATAAATTAGCTTGATAACACAAAGGAAAAGACAGAATCAGGACCCAATTTGGTTCCGTGTGATGTGAACTTTGCAAACAGCGAGATAGCTCATAGCACCAGATCTCACTCAAGAAGCATGGAAAAAAGCCTCCTTTTTTAAGCGTTCAGGTCTACAAGAGAAAAACTGGTTTCCAAGGTAATGGTGGAAACAAACCAGATTTTCTTTTTTTCCTGGAAAAGAGGGGCAATGATTTTCGAGGAAACCTAATAAAAGAGGCACCTGTTTTTTCTTCTTCTTGGGTGTGTCCATGGAATCTCCTCTTCCCTCCTGCTTTCCCTTGCTTTCCTCCAAAATTGTTTTTCCAAAAACCCTCCTCCTCATCATCATCTTTCCGGAGAGAAGTGATGCGTTCCTCCTCATTCACGTCTGAAACCCACTGTTTTGTAGGAGGTGGATGATCCTGGAAAAGAAGAGAGATGGTAAAAAGGAGAGGTAAAATTATGAGGCAACCCAAGATGCATATCCCTATCACTCTCACAATTTTCACCCCTCCTCCTCCTAATACTTTCCTCTCTCTTGACATCGTTGCTGGATCTGTGCTGCTGATTAAGTCTCCGCCTGTTTCAGAGAAATGCCTCCGAAACCTCTTCATATCCATCAAATTATGCGATAACTCTCTCTTTCTTTCTGGTAAGAAGTTAGGAGGAGTCGAGATGCAATGGAATTGAATGGCGTCGCCATGAAAGGTTTGTTTGTTTGTATTTAGAAATGCAGTTTAAGCGAAATTAAAAATGTAAACGTGGGGGTAGCACTGTCTGCTACAGAGAGAGAGAGAGAGAGAGAGAGAGACGCAGCGATAAGAAAATGGATTATAGGCCAACCGAACATTTCATTTGGTGCTATGCCAACTCTCAAACATGGGTCTGGGTCTGGGTCTGGGTCTGGGTTCGGGTTCGATGACCTCTCAATCGTAGATGATGATGAGAATGGGGTTGGGGTCTAGGTGGTATCACCCCCAGATCTAATCCCAAGGCATTTAAAAACCACTCACCGATATCATAAATGGCGCAGGGAGGGGCTTGTCATCTCACTCGGTTACTCTAAATAAAAAAAACCATTAAATTACTAAAGAAAGCAAAAAAAAAAAAGGTACCTTACTTAATTACTCAAAAATAAATAAATTGAAATTTGGGTTTCAAAAATGGACAGGGGGTTCGTAATAAAAAAAAAAAAAGAATAAATGAATAGAGGCTCGTCATACCCAACTTCATACCCAAAAAAAAGAATAAATTGAGATGATCAATTATCTTGCTTTCCAACTTCACAACAGCGATTTTTAAGATGTAATTTATTTCTATAGTACAAGGTTGGAATCTTATATAATTTTTTTCTTATATTTACCTATTTTCACTTTGGATTATAGAATCTAAAATTCGTTGGAACCTTATATAGGTTTTTTCTTATTATAATTTTGTCCTATGCTAGTCCCTATGGCTGGTTATCGGCAAATCAAGCAGAGTTGTATGCTATGCTTCAAAGCCTAAAATTGATTCATCAGAGGTAATTAACAACTGCTTGTAGTCTAAAATCGATTCATTAGAGGCAATTACAAACTGCTTGTATTATGGAAGGAGACCAACAAAATGTAATCAATTGGTGCACAAAGGTTTCAAGACCTCCATGGCGACTAAAGTCCTTTTGGCTGGAGGTTATGGATCTCTGCAATTCTTTCCCAGTGTCCTTCAACCGTATATCATGAAGCAAATGCCTTCGCTGACAATTTGGCGCGTAGGGGTGTGGATTTGATAGATTTGTGTAATTGAATTGTATTTCTCCATGATATTACTAAAAGTTCTATGATATTATTAAAAAAAAAAAAACAAAAAAATTTATAAAATCTATTTTTACTCTTGATTATAGATTTTAAAGCTCCAAAATTTGTACGGATCAAGATAATTTTTTTTCAAAATAAACTGTTTTAATAATATGTTACATGATATATATTTTTTGGACTTGAAATCTTTTTCTTTTTCTATATCCATACTTCTCAATTTCGAAATGATTAATTGTAAGATTTTTCCGACATTAAAACACCATTTTCAAATGGAGGAGATTCACCTTACTTCTATGGTATAAGGCTGAGGCCTTACTTAGAAATTTTTCCAAACGTGTGTATATGGTTAAAGGGATTAATAAGGGTCTTGTTTGCCCGCTCTCACTCCGGTACGTTCGTAAAACTTGCTCCAGGTATTTGTCACTTACATGACTTTAATCTTTGATATAACTAATTGTTGGTTTTTATTTTTAGTACTCATTATTATTAATTTAAGGTCTTTATTTATTTTTTTCTTTCATACGAATAATTTTTGTTATTCAATCTTAATGCTCAATATTATTATTTTTATTTTATTTTGGAAAAGTGTTGTATGAGTAAGGGAGGTGCATGATCATTTGACATCCAGCTTTAAGTAGGACGTAAAATAACAATAATAATAATAATAATAATAATAATAATAATAATAATAATAATAATAAAGGACTTGTCCAAAGTCTAAATAAAGGGTGTAACATTTTTTCTTTTATTTTGGAAAAAGTGTTGTATGAGTAAGGGAGGTGCATGACCATTTAACATCCAGCTTTAAGTAGGACGTAAAATAATAATAATTATAATAATAATAATAATGATAAAGGACTTGTCCGAAGTCTAAATAAAGGGTGTAACAATTTTTCTTTTAAAAAAATCACTTCTCAATTCAGAATTTATTATTATCGACTTTTTAGAATTTATTATTATCAACTTTTTAGTATTCATGATCACTATAGAATGGATTACGGACAATTCAATCTTTGGATCCCAAATTCATATCTTAGATGGATTTGAGATCCATGGCGCACATCTACAACGTCAACCCACACATAAAAACCCCATCCTTTTATTTTTTTATCCTCAACATAACTAATTTCAGATTTTTATTTTAATGCCCAATATTAATTCCATGATGGTTGGTCCCAAGCCCAAATAAAAGAGAAGGATTCCGTTAAGAAGGGCAGCCAGCATCAAACTTTACCACATTTTTTCATAAATCTTGAATCTGTGGCCGTTGATATCATAGAATAGTGAATTCGTGCAAAGCCTTAACATATCCATGATTCTTCCGTGTCGAGCCTAAACATGTCCCTGGTTATGTACCCTGTGCATTTGCGAATATAGCAAATATATATGTTCAAGTAGCAATCCCTAGTGCCCAATATATGATATCTTGTAATTAGGAATCATCCAACTTTTGGAAATAAGAATTGCACTATTGAAAGGTCATGAGCACTTTTAGCTGTCAAATAATTTCACATAAGGCTTTAGCTGAGAAATTCGCTTCCTAAGCGTGTCATCGATTGTGCTTGACATCTGAGAAAATTTTGTATAAAGAAATGGCACACCACAGCCGTCCAATTTTACATCGGCCACCTTGGGGTGTTTCATACCTTTGTGTGTGAAAGTTAATGGTCCCATTGAGTAATTGTATACAATTCCACAAGAATTTGCTGATTCCAAAGGCACAAGACATTGTGGCCCCATGAACCAAATCAACTTTGTGTTCTTTATTTTCAACCCTTTGGATGGTAAGCCATTTCAGTAGGACCTGTATCAATGCATTAACTGCGCAAGAGTCTCCAACCAAAAGTTTAGAAGAAAGAGAAATAAAAAGCCATAGAGGAAAGAATGACACATTGATGTGAATCAGATAAACATGAACAAATTAACAAGGGAATAAAACAAATACTCGCATAAACTACTTCAAATTACAGAAAATCCCTTCATGGGGAAGAACTGACAAAGAAAGTAAATAAACAACAGAATGAAGACACAAACGAATCAACACTCTGAAGAAAAACTGCACAGAATATCCTATTTACAGACCGGAACAAAGCCGACAATAAATTACACTGAAAATTGCATAATCAGGGGGTTCGTTGACTCCAATCTACAAGAGGGGTCAGCAAAAAGAGTGTCTTCAGCTTGCACCATTTTCTCCTGAACTGAAAATCTCTTAGTCTCATGGTCATCTTCTTCATATTCGAAACGGACCGGCACAGACTTGCATGCACGGTACTTGCCAAGAGGGGTCAGCGAAAAGAGTGTTTATTCAGCCTGCACCATTTTCTCTTGAACTGAAAATCTTTTAGTCCTCATGGTCATCTTCTTCGTATTGAAAAGGGAGAGGCACAGACTTGAATGCGCGGTACTTGCCGACATTGTTCAAGTGCTCATTCTCTAACCTAATCCAATCAATACAGCAAGTCCAAGGAGTTAAGGGAACAGAGGGGGTGAATAATCAACCCAATGAATGATATGCAAAAAGCTGAAACCTATGTGCCTGTTTGCATGTTCTGTGCAAGTGTGTGCCTTTATGTGCGAGCAAGTTGCAGTTTTATTATCAAAATTTCCCCGTTTTAATTGCAGTAGTTTAAAATGCATACAACTACTGAGTAAAAACATCTGGTAGACCATGAAGCTAAGGGCTACACGCTCCAGTCCCCAGTTACATATAGTTCAATAGTCCAGGATATTCATATAGCTCAAAGAAAGTTGAGAGATTAAACCTGAAGAAATTCCATATGCCACGTCGAATGATCTCCAGGCATGCCACAATTGCCGTCAAAGCCGTGAAATGGATTCCCTGTATCTCGAAACCCAAAACTGTCTGTAACCAAGCTAGTCTCAGGATGACATTTAGAACCTGTGCCAATGGTGGAAAGAGAGAAATTTTAATCTAAATCAAGTGGCCTAATATAGCTACTCCAATACATTATAACATCCATGCAGATTTCTGTTATTCAGTGTATTTAGCACATACTTCAAGGAACAATGAGATGCATTTCTTCTTCTTACCATAGCTATGAAGTACACATTTTTTTGAGGAATTAGGAGTTTGTCTCGCAACCACGGGTTCTCGGAATTGGGTTGCAAAAGTCCCCAGTCTATGACGAGATCCCAATATGTGCCAAGAAGAGTGGCAACAACCGATGATACTACAGCCAGGATCCTCCAATGCTCACGTTTCTGAACGCTTAAACTAGTCCTCAGTACAAGAGCAACGATTGTTGAGAAATACTTGATCGCATTATATCCTTGCATAGGATCTTTTTCTTCATACAGACGGCGGAGACACTGCAACACCAACACACCTATCACAATTTGGGCCACGTGACTTTGGAAAAATATCACAAATGAGAAGGTAACAAACTCCTCAGAGAAACTGTTCATAGACAAAACACAGTCATAAAAGAAAATTTACAATACAAATAGTAAGATTGTTGAGAATTTTGGTAAAAAAACAATTAAAGGATTTTCTTCTTCTTCTTTTTTTTGTTGTTTGTGGGGGGGGGGGGTTCATAAAAGAAAATCTACAATACAAATAGTAAGATTGTTGGGAATTTTGGTAAAAGAACAATTAAAGGATTTCATTCTTCTTCTTTTTTTTGTTGTTTGTTGTGGGGGGAGGGGGGAAGTTTAGCTATAGGATTTGAACTGGGGCAATAGTGAACAGCTATTTGTTAACCAACTTGTTTAAGGTTATTGGGTGAACAGGTACTGTCAACCATCATAACATCTTGATAACAATGCATGCTTTATTTGCAAAAAGTGTTAAGCCTCAACACTTGAGATATATATAACAATAACACTACATTCAAATTAACAATGAATATATCTTGACGCATGATCGTTATGCTGGATGCTGATAACTATCAGGATAAAACTATCAATCAAAAACGAAAAGAGAAAAACACCAGGGTTACATTTCCATAAACTCTAGGACATGACAATTCAGTAAGCATTTTTCATATTGAAGAACTACACACGAGGCAAATGTAACTGATACCCATTTTTCTCACTCAGATATTGTAGCTTCAAGATGAATTTTTTTTAGAATGGAATTGTGTTGTATTAAATGAGTAATGGAAAAGTTACATGCATTGCTATAGCTACAAATTGAAATTTCTCAAGTTCAAGTCTAAAAGGACAAAATAAAGAAACACAACTTCAATAAAATAATAATTAAAAAAAAAAGGATACTAGAATCTTGCAAGTAAGAAAAGTTCTTGCCATTACACCCAAAGCAAGAATGATCATGATATCATCAAAAAGGAGACAAAAGACTAACTATGGAAGCAAAAAGTCCATAACCTCACAACTCCATGAAATTGCAACTAAGTCCTAAAATTGACTTGTCCTCGAGAAAATCTGATATTTGTTAATGCTCACATAATTGATTTCAGATTTTTTTTTTTTTAACAGAACAAGTGACTATGACAATGAACATTGAATCTTCTACACATGGTAGTATAATCTCACATGTACATGATAAAATTGAATCACACAATAAGCACATTCTTTGCCTGTTGACATAACCATGGTTTTACGATGAGTAAATTATGCTAAGACCTCATAGGGATTTAAATTCATGTCAACAAGAAAATATAATGATTACATGTCTTTGAGATAAAGAATGTTCACTAAATTTACCTGCAGAAAACGGCTCCAATATGGAATCACTGCTACAATGAAAAAGAAGCTCGTATATACACTACTGCTGCTACAACCATTTACTCTACGCTTGAAGTCTCCCCAACCATAGTAACAAACATATCCTAATAAACCCCTAATGGCGTGTACCTGAAATCAATCCAAACAAACTCGAGTCAAGAACCACAAGTAGGTTGACACTTTATCAAATGCTTTCATGATTTCCATCAAATACAACCTATTTGAGAAATTCATTTGTAGTTATATAAGAAAAAATAAGGATATTATCACATGCTAGTTGATAAGGAAGTGTTGTAAACACAGAGCGGAATACGGAACCACACAAATGTCCACATCCAATGTTCGAAAATTCGGCCGCCAGACCACCTAGGTGGCCGCAAGGTGAAAAAATTTAAAAAACACCTAGGCGCGGTCTAGGCGGAGGCATTATGCGTTTTTGCTTCTGGGCGCCCACCTAGGCAGTCAAGGCGCCACCTAGGCGCTATTGTCTGAGCGCCGGCCTAGGCGCCGGCCCATGACAACTTGCGGGCGGCGGAAAAAAACCCTTGGGTGAGGGTAAAATATGTAAAAACTTTTCCCCTGAAAAGGGAGAAATGGGTTTTAGGGGGTATTCTAAACCCCCAATAGAAAATCTGTGGCCTTTAGGGCGAGAAAAACCTCTCAAAAACCACTCTTTTGTGATTTATTGAAAGATCGATAAATTTTTTATTCTTTCAATTTCTTCTCAAAACGAAGGCAATAGTTCGTGGGTGGATTTGGAGCTTCTAAAAGTTGGTTTTGAGAACTTTTGGCGACCCAATAAACGAGGTTTGCAACAACGTCGATTTGATTTTGATATTTTTAAAGTATTATCATATTTGAAAGAGGGTTTTGATTTTATTTTGTCACAACATATTATGTCATGAATCATGAGCTTTTTTTTTTTTTTTTTTCTTTTACAATATATTTATATGTTTGTAGTTAAAAGACTGATTTTTTCTCACTTGGACAATGAAATTGAGCATATATCGCATTCTTTTATCAATAATTGATTCCTTTGTTTTATAATGTGTCTTATTTTGATATTCTATTTTTTTTGTTTTAGTTTATTTGATAAATAATTGATTATGTGATATCTTAATGGGTTAAGTCTTATGTGAAAGTGAAACTAAAGTCTTAAAATGTATTATATATTCAGTTATAAGTAATACTTAGTGTCTTATATTTGGGGGGGGGGGGTGGGGGTTTGATTTTGGTGAGGGCATCCTGTCCCTGGGCGCCCGCCTAGGCAGCCAGGCACCCAAATCCGTTTTTTTTAACATTGTCTGCACCATCAATGGGTCAACTCATCACGGAATTAGCACTTCGATTTATCAAAAGCTACTGGATTATCACCATGCCTATTTCAATATGGAAATTGACATGCAAAGAATTTGAAATATATTCAAGGGAAAAATACAACAATCTAGAGTTCATGATAGCAGACCTGGCTTGTTAGCTGATCTGCGAGGAAAAAATCAGGAAGTATGACCTGTGCATGCAAAAGGAATTAATAAGTTATTTTAATAGTCAAAAAGATGTTTTTTAATTTCTCTGTTGCTATTTTTTCCTACATTGTGATTTATTGCTCACCTTATAGAAAGGAGCACAAATGCAATGAAATGCACATTGAAGTAGGAAGAAGCGACTTGAACGATAAATAATGTTGAAAGGGCATAATAATATAAGGAGAACCAGCTGCATCGAAAGACAAGATGTCAGAAATCCAACTTTCACATTATTTTCTGAAGTATTCCATTGCTGTCACATTCATTAAAGGACCATGCTAGAAGGAAGTAACTTAAAACCTAGCAATTTGGCATATAGCTTAACAACATCCATTCACTCAACATGTAGCATCCACATACTAAGAAAAAGCAGTTGCCTGAAAGAATCATACCGTTGTCAAACCAAGAGGGACCAGTTCTGTCAATGTTTCAAAGCTTTTTGTCTTGGGGTCCATCTCCATGTCCAAGTTGGAGATGACACTTGCTAGTGCAAGTACAGAAAGACCAGAACTAAGAAGCAGGACTTCTATATAGCCCAACTCTGTTCCTTGCTTAAATCCAAATATAAAAGGATAATTGACACGATAACGCTTCCAGAAGTAGATATTTGCAGCATACATCAACATGTGTAGAACAATGTACAGAAATAAGCTGCAAAGAGTTTTGATATCTTGTAAGTCAAGAGTAATACATGGTAAGATGATGAGAACCACAAGCAGGATGTCTATCACAGCTTTAAGTGTTTAAAAACTTGAACTTGGGGGCCAACTCATTTGCTGCCAAATCTGAGTCAGCTCCTAAGTCAAATAGTAAACTCAGAACAACACAGCAAGCTTTCCATAATTTCGTGCGAAAATTTCAAGAAAAATGAAGTATCAAGTATTGGAATCAAACCTAACTTGTCAACCAAGCATACCACAATGTTATCAGCCTAGAATTGACCATTTGTTGGTGAAATCAACAAAATTATGCAAACCAAAAAAACCTTGGGAACATCTGGAGTCTTCCATTGAACAACTTGCGCACTGGTGGAGTCAAGTTGGCGTGGCAAGTTTTTCCAACTTGGAAAGAAGTTTTTATTCACTAGTCAGCAACTGACACAAGGAAAACATGCAAGACAACCACAAAAACAAAAAAACTGCTTCTGCAAACCAACCAATTCAGCTAAAATTGACCATAGGGACACCGAAACTCATAAATGAGCTTACAGACTTTCGTTTTTTTTTTTTGCAGCGAGTAAATCATAATTTGCTTCCAATAGAGGTCCATCCGACTCAAGAATAACGAGCTAGCTTATTGTGAATAACATTGCAATCCAGGTTCTATAATATCCTCAAGATAGCAAATGCAGTTTTCTGGAGCACCAACAGATAAGATAACATTAAACAACAAACATGAACCCATCACCGTAAATCTTGAATCAATGCTATGCTTCACACATTGTTCAACTGAAATATTGCATATTGATCGTAATGACTAAATTTGATAAAATAGTTTGTGAATTTCCATCTTACATCATGGCAAACTAGATGGCCTGCTTTTAGTGCAAATCTGAGTGATCTTATTGTGTGGTAGTTTGGTCAAGGTTCTAGAAATTTTTGCTGTAGAATGGTGGAATAAAACAGTTTAATTTTGCCCCCAAAAAAAACGAAAAAGGGAGAAACCTTAATTACAAAGAACCACGCACTCTTACCAAAGGAATACAAGCGAAATCCAATACCCTTTATTATGAGTATTGCATTTTATTGTATTTATAAATAAATAGTCCAATCCCTTGAGCAGGCAAACTTCAAAAGTTACCTATAAAGGGGAAAGATGACAGCCATGTACTGAGTACTGCCCACTTCGTTAGGAAGCTGCCTAACTCGGATCAATATACCAATCGTTAATATGAGAGCCACAGAGCAACCAGCGAAGAGCCCTGAAAATTGCCAAAGAAGTGGTTAGATTCAAAGGTCAAAGTAAAATAAAAAAATTAGAACTGCTTGAAGTTGATAGGGGCCATTCCATATAAGGACGTGATCTTACAACATGAAGCTAAAAAAATTTCGTAGAATACTAAAATAAGAATTATGAACTCTGATTAGGTTATCAAAAAATATATATAAATACAAAAATTCTTCTCAAATACTCTTTTTATTATAAGTAAATGTGGATTTAAGACCTTCAACAAATGTTTACAGAAAAGAGTTCCATACCACTAGAGTATAAGGAATATCACATATAATGCTGAAGTTACGGACTGTTTATGTAAAATTTTTTATTGGTTCTTCATGTACTTGAATCTCTAAGAAGCCTCCAGGCAGACTAGTCAATCAAGCTTAAGAATCTCAATAATCTAACATGTTCTACATGAGAATAACTTCAAGGAACTTTGTTTCATTGATTTGAAATATAGAGGATGCAGGTAAACACAGAAGTATCAGAACCTACAATATATAGAATAATAAAATGCTTTAGTCACACAAGAGTGAAATATTATCCTCCAAAGCAACATGCTGCCATGCTTTTCTTGGAATAAAGGTACAAGTATTTTCTAATGTTTGAAGGAATCTTTAACTAAAACAATAAGAATTTCCATGTTAGGTCCGTATCATTACTGTATAGAAGGCTCAAGTCAAGCTTAATCAAGGAGACAAATGTTTGACAATGCATGAAACACCCCACAATCCATCCATAAAGGTATTTCACATGAAAAACCTCCGGTCATAGTTCCAGGGCTTACTCAGCACATATGCACAGGGTCATCCAATTCTCAAAGGACCCATATGAGTGGAGGAGAAAGTCATATAACACTGATTAAAACATGTGCTTCTGCAGGATCACATGGTACAAATTGGGAAGTCTGTCAAAGTCATACTGCATATACTGCCCTTGAAAGACAGAAAAATGGGCGGGTTGACCTCCCTAATGCTTTGCTGTGATACCCAGATGTAGGATCTGCCAAAGCTTGATTTAAAATAAAGATGAGACAAACCCAAGAGGAGTTTTGGCCATCCACAAAATCTAATAACATGAACAAGCTCATATTTGTCGCCAAATATGAATCTAAATCAAATTGGGTGACTCTATTACAGTAAATCAAAAACAATAATCATTCATTAACGTTTGGAGTGGGCGTGAAGCACAACTAAGACCAATGCATGACTACCTGTCAAAGGTTTTAGCAAGAAAATCTTCGTATTCATAAAAACATTAGTTAAAGTGCGAAATACGGAGAAAAGAAAATTAAATCAGTTGCATGTTAGTGTACTTTGTAATCGTTTTATTCTGGCCACTATTTTCAAAATTATGCACTCTATGTAGTCCTCAAGGTGTGTTCCTTCATAAAAGCATATTCATATTCTGAGAAAACTTAAACGTTCTATGGCATCTGTGGAATGTTAAAAGTACCATCCTAGTCTAGGCCAATCAGTTTTTTGCTATTTGAAACTGTCAGGATTGAAACATGCTGATGAAGGGGATATTAAATGCTCTTGTAATGGATTTCATTTTACATGGTTTTAGGATGAAAAAGAATTTGACATAATTTTTGTGAATGATTTGGGTGAGTAATTGCTTCATAGATCAAAATACTTACAGAAGTCAAGTAAGTACCAAGAAAAAGAAAAGTGGCATCCATGTAAAACTCCTTCATGCATCAAAAAAGGGCAAAACAGAGCTAGCTTACCCACGAAAAATGTTATTCTATGCTTTTGTCTTTTGGGTTTTGGTCGCAGAGCATTCATGCCTTTCACACGATTTGAATTAGCAAAGTGTTTGATGAAGGTCGCCTCTACCCTCTCCAGAAGTCTATTTACCTGTGAAAATAATGTGAACCAATTAGACAAGTAACCAAATGGCTACACAATTGCTGCTGAAAATTTCAGGCAATGTAACCACCGCATGAAAATATTAGTGAAAACATCAATGTAAATGTGAAGCAACTCCTGTCATTCATGCAACACAAATTAGAAATAAAAAATAAAACATCTATCCTTGTAATTAAAATTTTCAAATAAAGATAAAGACCAACCTCCTCAGAGCTACCAAGGTAAGACTTATCCACCATATCCAAGTAAGATCGGGAAGCATGCCTTCCAGATAGCTGTCATAAAGGGGAGAAAATCACTTTCTGCAGAAAATAATATGTACTTTAACCTGCAATTACTAAAGGATGAACGCTAAAGGCACATTAAAGTCATAACAATGATTCCTAACAAGTCATACTACTTTGAAGACCATTACTTTTGATTTGAATGACTGCAACAAGTTACATACACGAAATGAATGGAATTTCTAACCTAAACAGAATCTTGTGAGGAAATTCTATATCCATAATGCAGTCCCATCTGCCATGAACAACAAATGGAGTTTCTACGAAACTCTGGTATGAACCAGTGTTAGAAAGAGCGACTCGGGCCGGGTGTTCGGCCCAGGCCCAAGCCGAGTACCCTGCCAGAGTCTGAATTAATTCGCCCAAGTTGGACTGAGTAGTGTAGTAGCAAAAAACGTGTTTAAAAAATAAAAAGTACAAAAAATCCCCCCAAAAAAAAGGAAAATATGTTTAAAGTAAAATTAAATAAAACACATCTAAATGAGGTTAAAAAATTAGTGAAAATGAATTTTGAAAAAATCAATTTGCGACCAGGGGTATTTTAGAAATAATCCAAGAAGGAGGGAAAATGTAACAATAAGTATTCATGGCCAAAATAAATTCCTTAATTTTTGGATATTTTGTAAAAATATTTTAAGATCCCCAAGTTGAACACCCAACTCAGGGATACTCGAGCTCGAGTTACTCGGGCACGTCCAAACATTCTTGCCCGAACACTCGAACACTAGTTTGAACAACAAATGCAGTCCCATCCACCACAACTACGTGCTCCCTAAGTTAATAACGAGAAGGCAACCAAAGTGATCATGCCCATAGAAAGGACATCCAGATATGAAGATACACTCTAGCTAAGAAGTTCAGATGCTTTTACAGGTGAATGCCGAGGAAGTAGAAGGACAAGCAAATCCAACATATCACAGGTTTATAAAATGCTAAAGTGATACGATATTTTATGGTTCAATTAAGGAGATTAATGTGCAGAATTATGAAAAAAGGAAAAAGCATGCACGATGATTATTAAATTTTAACAAAAAGGCACAGCCAGGAAAAATACAAAAGCACCAAGGATAGTTTCGACCTTATCATATTTCTTCATGATCTTGGAGAAGGCAAGCAGATTCAGAGAGCTGTGACAGCCAATTGCAGAAATAAGATGGATGCATACACAGTTAAGAATCATTCAAAATCAGATTTAAAAGAAGGATATGCAAGAGAAGAGTAGCTGAAAAACCAACAGAGAAATCCAATGTGACAAGGACAAAAGCCAATGCATGTTCAAGTGAAAATGTCAGAGATATCTTCGGTTATCTGTCAAAAAATAAGGGTAGATTCCAAACATTACCAGTAACTTTTTAGAACTCGGAGTTTCCTATGGAATTCAATAAAAGCATTTTTCAATCGCTCTTCTGTTTTCCTCAGCTCATTCTTATTTAATTGCAAATCTCTAATGTTATGGTCCATCAATAAGCTCTGTATAGTAGAGCGTGGAGTTTCAGGGGTGATATTGATCTTCACATGCTTAAGCAAATCCAGAGGAGCTGGTCCTGAAGCCAAGCCATTCAACTTTTCTGGAGGAGCTTTTCTGTTGCTAACATTAGGTCCAGCTGAGTTAGCATTAGGGTCGTCGCTGATATCACTACTCATTTCAACTTCGTTTATTACCTCCAAATGAAGTTGGCCTGCACATTTTGTAAAGGCAGTTATTGTCAGTATGTGTGTATATATATATATTGTGAGTCTAGAACGAAATGATATTTGAAAATCAGTTTGTCGCAATTGAATGCACTTAGAATTGTATAAGAATCATCATCATAGGTTCAGGATTTATGAAAGAAACAAATTGGACCTTTGATGGAAAACGGGTAGAGCATTACAACCATAACATTCTATCTCTGCACTAAGAATGCACCAAATAAAGATATGGGGAATTCTTGCAAATTAATCCTATTTTCAAAAGCGATCATGGTAAAATTATTTCAAAATCCAAAAAATAGTTGGGCACCCATGAGTGCAGTTCAGTTTAAGCAGCCAAACCAAAAATAAAGGGCCATCCATTAATACCACAATGCACAATATACAATTCAGGAACAAACTACGGTCTTTCTCTAGTACTTAAAGGGCAAAAAGGCCACCTATCAAGCTGCCTGGGCTAACAATCACTGACAGCTGGTCCATCATACTTTCTGCCAAAATTGTTACCTAGAATGAGATCTGAAAGACTGAATAATGATGAAATTTTCTTTTGCTACTCAATAGATGCCTACCAAAACTAGGCTTAACAGTGAAACTGCCATATGAAATAGAATCTCTTGAGAGAAAATATAAACAAAAAAAAAAAAATCCAAGTCAGTAGTGGATTGATAAAAAGTTTGCTAATGAAACACAAACATAGTGTTGATTATTCCCAATGCAAACTTTAATAATCCAAAGTAAAATGGCCAACATGGAGGAGTACACTTCAAGAAGCACATTGGGAGCTAAAATGGGTCCTACCCATAAAGGAGCAGAATCTAATCTCAACTTATTGGGAGCCAAAAATGGTTATAACCCACAAGGCCAACAGCTGTGGATTTGAATTAGAACAGGTTTCATAGAAACAGGGTCCTTGTTTCAACCAAAACCAGAAGGTGATATTGGAAAACGTTCCATAACAACAAGATGAGGCATTTGCAGAAAATGTGGATGTTGATTCTGAAAGTTTTCAACTCATGGAAGAAAAAAAATCTCAATTTTGGTCATAATGGAATTGAAGAAGACTCCGATAATTTGACACAATGAAAATATTACCTGACTTTCTGATATTCGCTGGAGTGGGAGTTCCCAGTGGAGCACTAGCTGGAGGTGGTGGTGGTCTGGATGCAGCATCAGCAGGAGGTGGTGGCGTCCATCCATTGAGAAAGTCAGGCTTGTCGACGATGATCCTCAAAGCAATCAGCGCTTCCATCTGTTTATCTAGGGAGTGCGCTTCATTGACCATCTCTTCGACCTTGGGCTTGTAGAAATGATTGACCTTGTTGAATTCCTCATCCAACCTTCTAAAGAAAACCATTTCATATTCACCACCTTCATCAAATGACCTGAGGAACATTGTTTCATGTCCTTCCACCCCATCCTGCCGTTGACTGTTGACCTAAACAGAAGGAAGCAAATGGAATCAGGCAAAACCAAAGGTGAAGATTTGAATGAAGTGTACTACACTCTCTCTGATAGCGAATTTCCACGTAGTATTCTATGTAAAGGGATTCAGAATTTTGATTGAGATGCATACCAGTATAACCTGCTCTTCTTTGTTTTGGTGGTGGCGGTTGCTGTAGCGTCTGGTGAGTCCACTGAAGGCTCTATACATTGTCATCCTCCTATTCACAGCTCCACCTGAAGATGGTGCTGGATTCTTCCTCCTCTCTTTGAAATGAGTGATGTCCTTCAAAACCGTCTTCAAATAATCATAGTCCATATACGCTTCCTGCCATTCTGGGACCATCTGTGCCTTGAATTCTTTACCAAACTTCATATTGACCCCTGCTTGAGGTGCTTCTCCAAACTGTTTTTTCACTAAGAGCGCCCTCAACGGCAGAAGTATGTCAAGAAAACAATTTCAGGATGCGATTATTGCAATGGATGTAGAGGGAGAAAAAGGGCATCCAAAGCAAAAAAAAGAAAAAAAACGTAGTGGATGCGGTCGGCCTTGGCAAGAGAAGGGTAGTGATTATGATTTATCTGTGGATGCAATTGAACTCTGCCTATTGAGAAGCAGTGGAAATGAAGGGTGAAGAGAGAAAGAGGGGGTCCTGGTTCAGTTTAAATAGTTGGGAGAAGGAGACGGATTTAGAAAAAAGGGATGGCGCAGGAATATAAACATAACAGAGACGCGCATTTGGGTGAAGAAAAGGTGTTAAGGGCAAGCAGGCGTGAAGGACATTACAAAGAGAAACAGAGAAAAGTGGAAGAAGAAGAAGAAGAAAGTTGTAAGGGGGAAGCACGGGGGCAGGAAATTACAGAGAGAGAGGCGACATTGAACAAAGAAAAATCAAAGAGGAAGAAGAAGGTGTGCGATGAAGAATAAGCAAAAGAGAGAGAGAGAGAGAGAGAGAGGCGACATCGAACAAAGAAAAATGGAAGAGGAAGAAGAAGGAGTCTGCTGAAGAATAAGCAACGATGAGAGACGGCGCTCGCCAATGGGTGGGTGGGTGGGGGGGAAGAGAGAGTAAAAGGAAAGGGAAGGGACAGGCCGGGCCGACGAGCTTTCGGGGAAGGACCGAGGGTCCGTCATCTCCGTTTCTTCAAATGAATTTGGTCACTGAGTAGAGTAGATGGGTCCCGCGTTCCTCTTTGACGTTAAATGTGAGACACAGAGTAGGGTAGGGGTTGGGGTAGGGGCGGGACCGCGTACCCTCTTCGAAGATATGGGGTTATATCTGTGTTGTGGCCATGTCAGCTGCCTGCCCCCGTAAAACAGCTATATTACCTATTCATCCATCTTCATTTTTATTTTTTATTTTTTTTTTACCCCGCGCTTTTTTTAAAGAGCAAAAATGCTCACTACAAGTTTATTACGAAAAATATCTATTTATTTTCTATTTTTAACTTTTTGACACCCAATAATTGGCTTCTTTTATCATAAATTTTGACCCAAACAAAAGCTAACTATCTAAATTTTATCTTTTCCTACAACTTCATCCCTTTCTCTCTCTCTTTCTTTCAAAACTCCATTTCTCTTTTTAAAACTCCAACTCTTTCTCTCTCAAACATCATCATCTCTCCCTCAAAACTCCATCTTTATCTCTAACATCAAGTCTTTCCTTGCATCTCTTTGGTTTTCTACGCTTTCTTGGCCCTGAACTCACCATCTAAAAGAACATTATTGCTTTGCTTTTCAGTCTGGCTGATCTATATGGCAGGCAGTCTGGCACATTGTGGTCTAGCACATGTGGTCCGGTATATCTATATGGCGGTATGGCAGATTCAAAAGGTGGTCCGATAGAAAGTGGTTCTGGATTGGGAAGGGGTTCGGCAGATAATGAAAAGCAACTCGACATCCCATGTAGCTTTTAGTACTGTGCGTAATCACACGTGAACATCCCGCCAAAAATTAATTTTTTATATACAAAAAAAGGTATTTTCATAAAAAAAAAAAGAAAAAGTCTTTTTTTTACTTGAGAGTATTTGCGAAAAAAATATATTTTCGTATCAAAAATGAGAAAAAAATTTGATTAGAGGTAAGTTCTATCCCCGAGAAAGACTAAAGAGTAACGAACCAACCACATTACCATAATAGTTAATGTTGCAATAAAGCTACCCCAACCTAATAGCCTAAAGATAATACGTTAGTAGAATTATAATCATTGTTATCATCAGTAGTAGGAGACATTTATTTTAATTATTTGGGGTAGGTTGCAAGAATTATGGTGTTTCGAATTCTACTTTGACAAGGGTCTTCCTCTTCAGATAAGTTTTTATATATTTTTTTTCATTATTTTTATTCATGTTTTTTTAGATTTTTTTATTTTTTTTAGAATTTTTTATTTGAACCAAATACTAACATAAATTGTAATAATATATATTTTTTATATATTTCAAACAAAAAAAAAAAACAAACCATAACAATAATAATTCATGGAGTTTCAAGTTGACACTCAATAATAATAATAAACTAATAGTCGAAGACTTATTCGTATGCATAGCAAAAGTCAATAATTTTTTTACTTACGTACGTACGTACGGACGCCTCGTGCGTTGAAAGTCGAACCTAAGAATGCAAACAACTATTCGGTCTTTTTCGACGTGTAATTTTTCTACTATTAAATTTGGGTGAGGAGAGTTTTAGATAATAAATAAATGAAAGTGGGTCAAAGAAATCGTGTTTTTTTTATTTATAATGCGTGAGTGGCTACAAGACATGTTACCGAAACCTGATGACTCTTTCAACATTCATTCTACTCCAATTTTTTTTATGATGAAATGTTTGGGGGTTACGTGCGTATGCAGAAGAAAGTTTGAGGTTCTACCCATTCGTTCAACTTGTCGTCTTCCGATCAATTGACAACTTCTATCATTAATTGACCTTTATTTATGAAGCCCCACTGAGAGACTGTATCGAACACTGGTCCAATGCGTGTTGGAGGTGTTAAAAGCTCCCCATTCCCCAAGTATTTTATGACCGAGGCAGGCAACGGGTCCGGTCCAAAATTTGGACCCATACCCGGACCTGAGGTCGAGTCCACGCGTCGGGTACCTAATCCGGTCCGGTCCATTGCCACACCTGTTGATGACTAGATAACAAAAGTTATGTTGATTGTGGGATCTGAAACTAAAAAGTATTGTTGAGAGGCAAAATTTTGCCACTGGCACTTTGATCCATGTCGTCATCATCATCATAACATTTTTTCAATTATTTGGGGTCGGCTATATAAATCCTGGTTCATCATTCTGTTTTATCAAGGGTCATACCAGATCATAAGTTTTTATATTTTTTTCTCACTACTTCCAATCACATCCTTTTGAATATACTTTTACCTTTTTTGAGCCTTCTACTATAACCAACTTGCACTTTCTAACAGGTGTTGTACCGGATCTGCACCATAGATGCCCAACCCACTTAAGTCTACATTCTCTCATCTTATTGGCTATTAGAATCATACCTAAAGTCTTTCTTTTAATTCTATCTCTTTTTGTCTTGTCACTCATCCATTTCAATGTTCTCATCTCATCTATACTCATCATATGGGTATATTGTTTCTTGATTGCCCAACATTCTATCCTATAAAACAAAGATAGTTTCATAGTTGTCCTATAAAATTGCCTCTTCAATTTTATTGTTATGCAGCAATCATATAAAACTCTAATTGCACATCTCCACTTCTCCAATCCCATTCTAATTCTATGTGCGGCATCTCCCTGAATCTTTTCATTTTCCTAGATTATCGACTTAGATGTCAAAAGTGTGCTATTTATGGTATTTTTTTGACCCGTCAATCTTAACTACCTCCTCGTATCTACTATTCTTATTACTAAATGTGTATTCCATATATTGTGTCTTAATCCGATTAATTTTAAAACCTATAGATTCTAGAACACAATCTAAAGTTCTACCTTCGTGTTGATGTTGCTTCGAGTCTCATTGATCAAATTATGTCTTCCGCAAATAACATACACCACAATACCACTTCGCTTGATGTCTATGTTGAAAAATGATTTGTAATGTCAAAACAAGTGTCATTTTCAAAATAAAAAATTGTAATTATAATTATAATTGAATTTTAAATTTTCTTGCAACATACTCGTATCTCATCTTAGTTTTTTAAATTTAACAATTTCTAAAAAATTATATAATTTATATATATTTGAATGCTTATTAAATTTAGTTTCTAAAAAGCAAATTAAATTTAGTTTCTAAAAAGCAAATTAAGCTGTGTTTTTCTCTCACAACCAACTAGAGGTATAACACTACCACTCTACTAAATGTGACAATTATATTCCATCACTCCACCAAATATTACAATGCGAATAATTATTGCTAAATCACACGTGTGCAAAGTAAATATTATTTTGAATAATTTTAAAAATACATATAAATAAATTTTAATTTTTCTTGCAATAAAATTACTCATTTTAAATTTTATGCTTTTATTTTATTTTTTATAATTTACCACAAATAAAAAAAACTCTTATAGACATGTCGAGTCATATTGACATTTTAACTTAACATACTAGACAAATTAGACACATATTAGAGAATTTTTTAACGAGACTAATCCCATCACTAGTTTGATGATCGGTCAGATCTTGATAATAGTGCTCCTTGCAATAGATTTGGATAATATTGAATTAAATTGGAAATTTGGCTGATGGCCGCTAATAATTTTAGAAAGGGTTATGTCAAAGTGCTCACGTAATAAAGCATTTTACAACTGTACTTAACCCATTTTGAACACTTATATAGCATTGTGTTGTAATACAATATTTTTACTCATATACCATTGTTTTGTAAAACAATATTTTCACTTACATAACTTATATACCCTTGCTTTGTAATACAATATTATTTTTTTAGTAAAAAATATTTTTGGTCCTTAGGAGGGATGTGTGCGACATTATCTAGAAGGGGCGCATGTAATATTAAATACCATTAGTGTGCTCCATGCGAGTGATGTCACACCTTTCCTAATGACCAAAAAAAATTCCCTTACTAGAAAGATATTGTATTACAAAACGAAAGTACATAAAAGTACATAAGTATCTAAAATTTTGTTGCAAGGGAATAGCTACTTTATACGCCCACCATGTCTGTGTTTTTGTATTTTGGACAATATATTACATGGAAGCCATCATAAGAGGTGCACAACATTTCTGCCCAATGAGATGTCTGAGCATGAGCATACAAATCCCGATTTAATCAAATTGTTTATCAATAACACAATTAAATCCTTTCTGACTCACTAATTTGCATGGGACATGATTGTGATAGGGAAAGTATAGTCTAATCCAGTGGTCAATCAAAACCACAGTCATGACCACCATTGAAATGATCGATGCTGATGGAGGGAGTGGAGCCACCCGAACACACGGACATGGCCCCTATAGTGGCACTCTTTCCATATCTGTTCGTCATTCCAATAGATAGTGATGACCCAGTGGACCAGTCCTCTGGATTACAGTCTACTTTCTGTTACCTGCAACCAATTGACTAATATATCAAATACAGATGCAGATACTGCCTAACTGTCATCCTTGTCATCCACACCTTCATCGTCGTATTGGAAAGGAAGTGGCACAGACTTGAATGCACGATACTTGCCAACATTGTTCAAGTGCTCGTTCTCCAACCTGAGAAATTTAGCTGGCAAACTCTAAATTATGAACTGAAACATAACCATGTACAATGTAATGGGTAAATAAGTATTCCTTGGAAACTGTAAACTTTGGAATGAATGCACACTCAAACTTTCACAGTAAAGATTCATTTGGTTCTACCCATAGCCTAGTGGTGTGGAGCTCTATGCATAAACCCCTAGGCTGCATGTTCAATTCCCACATTAACCATCTAAAAACAACACATATAAGTGATACTACTCCAGCATGTGTAAGGAGGAAAACATACAAGGAGACCCCTGTTTCTTTTGTTTGGGATTCTGCTTTGGATGGATAGCCTGAAGTAAAATGATACATACTTGATGGGAATGACCATCTAGCACAAGAAGAGCAGATCAATTGTTATCAGATTTACATTGGAGTGTTCTTCATTATGTCTGGAAAAGGACGCGCTTCAGTTCTTCAGCAGATACAAGGAAGGTCTTCAGGTGTATTCTTCAAAAATTAAAAAATGGAAATAATATGCATAAGTAGGAACTTTATAGGATTTATCGGCATAAAATGTATGTTGTATAACTTTTTTAATGTAACATAGGTATTTTTCTGATAAGATATATATTTTAAGTGTACATCTTACAAATTTTTCAATATATTGAAGGTATTACTGCAAGTGTAGTCATATAATCAATTTAACCTGGGAGTGATTTACTTCGCTTTGGTTTGGGGGCTGAAGCGAGAGACTCCAGCGCTTCAGCCAAAGCATAGCAAATATGATAGCATTGGAGCAGATCCTACAATTCAATACAAACAAGATGGACTCCATTGAAGCAATGGCAGAAGAGCAACAACTGCCAATGGGATTAGAAACCTACACTTCAGACTTGCCTATGGAAGAATAAAATGATCCCTGAGGATATGAGAACCTGAATCTCTAGAAGAATATATTTCTCCTCAGAAAAAAGAGCCTCACTTCCCTCTCTGGCCACCCCTTGTGTATGTGTATGTGCGAGGGTGCAGACATTTATGCATGCATCATAACTTGATTTTCACTCTCAACTGATGACATGCAAAATGGCAAGTCATAACAAACAACCTGAAGAAATTCCAGAGGCCTCGCCGAAGGATCTCCAAATAAGCAACAATTGCTACCAATGCTTTTCCATGGATGCGTGGTATCTTAAAATCCAATACTGACTGTAACCAAGCAAACCTGAGAATAATATTCAAAGCCTGCAATTTTAAAAATCAACACCTTCAATAACGTATTAAATATGATACTAACGCGCCTTGAGTCACTAAAAGAACACAGAATTTGAAGAGTGAAAGCGGATAAAAGAACTGTATTCCTCCCCACCATGGCTCCAAAGTATATGCTCTTATGAGGGATGAGGAGCCTGTCTCGTAACCAACGGTTACGCGAATGGCGCTGGAGGAGTCCCCAATCTATGACGATGTCCCAATATGTACTGATAATAGTAGCAATGGCAGATGATAATTGAGCCATAACCATCCAGCTCATTTGCTTCTGTAAAGTGAATGCAGTTCTTGTCACAACAGCAATAATTGTGGAGAAGTACTTGAGTGCATTATACCCTTGCATAGAATCTTTCTCTTCATACAACCTTCGTAGGCACTGCAAGACCACCAATACTAACATGACTCAACCAACATGGAGAAGCGCGAAAAGATGATAAAAATACAACACCGCTGCAAGCCACAGAAACAACAGTTCCCAGACTTTCATTAAGGTCAATAAATATGCATCAGTATAGTCAGATGCAACATATCAAAACAGCTCCCGAAACATCCTGCATAAATTGTGCAGGTGCTCCAAAAACATGGAATTTTAACACGTCCAAAGGCACCATAAATTCTCTCTAATGGTAGAAATAATGAGCAATCGATGGATAGCCACCACCGGTAGTTAAAATTGTGTTTATCATGACTTAGGAATAAACATTTCACTGATAATCACAGGTATCCACCAACAGCTAGATATACTGGACATGAAACTGTGATGGCAGACCCCTGATCTACCACTGATATATTGGCACCTACTCTTCATTATATCTACCATTTGAGAAAATTTATGGTGCCTGGACTTGAAACTGTGATCGAATACCCCTGATCTACCGCTAATATCTTGGCACCTCCTGTTTACATTTCATTCTACAAGATGGTACTGTCCAACTAATTGCCCACTCCTTAAGCTTCTGTTTTTCAACCACAAGTGTTTTGACAAACTTGAAGCATTTGTAAATGATAAAAGAACGAGATAAATAGCCTGTTTGTAATTTTAGTTGCAAATATAACAATAAAGAATGGATTTTTTTTTATTGTTTTATTCACATATAATTCTGGAGGCTGAAAAGAATTACCTGAACAAAACGGCCCCAATATGGAATCACTCCTAAAATGAAGAAAAAGGAAGTATAAACTTCACTTGAGCTGCAGCTATTTTTTCTGTGTCTAAAATCACCCGAGCCATCATAATAACAGATGTAATATTCAAGTGTCCGAATGGCCTGCACCTAAAACATCTTGCAAACAAATCACTGCGGCTCAGAGTGATTGTCCATGACAATTATTTACTATATGACCAAGATCAGTCTCAATATAATTTTATGCTACGAGAAACATTTTTCTCTTTTATGAAAAACATGTTATGAATTAGGGTATGGCCCTTGCTAGAACACAATAGAGGAACATGAATCTATAAGGCCTAGGCTTTATGAAAACAAAGTAAAGCCTCACCCCAAATCCTCGTCCTAAAAGCGCTTTAGGCATCGAAAATCCTAATGATTTCCCTAAAATCAATTTCTAATACCGACAATAAAATTTGAAGCTCAAAAAATAGTACAAATCTTGCGAATCCATGAACACTTATTTTTAGGGCAAAATGGATAGTCTAGATAATCTGTTACGATATACACTATCTTTAGGGTTTGAAATCTTAATTTTTTCACAATCATAATGGTCAAGGCCTAGATGATCGATTTGAAGGTTTTTCGATGCTAGAAGGTTTTTCGATGCTAGAACTGTAATTTTTTATACGATTTCAGATAAGACTTTAGTTATTTTGATAGGGCTGCAACCCTATTAAAAACATTTTCATATATATATATATATATATATATGGAAAAAGTTTATATAAGGTTGCGACCTTGAAATGTGGAATTAAAGATGCACCTAAAAAATCCATCAGAAAAGGTTGTTTTAATGTTGAAAAACCCTGTAATTGATCATCTTAACATTGAGATGTATGAATATGAAAAAAGAAGAAGAAGATTTTGAGTCCCAGAAATAGTGCATCTTGTAATACATTATCTAAGACTGTGCATTTTGACGATTTTCATATGTTTATCGATCTACTTGAACTTAACTATTTTTGGAGTTTAAAATGTTATAGTTAGATATGAAAATAGATTTTCAGATAATCTTAAGAATATTTTACACCAAAATTACATGTTATGATAAAATTTGGAGGTGCGCCTTAATTGGATTGTTTAAGGTTGCAACCTTATAGAAACCGCACCCTATATATATAAGACAAAGAAAAAGATAGAAACGCAAAGAGTGGGAGCTGTTGTTCCTATTAGAACGCAGAATCAAAGTATTAAGACAAGTATTCACATTTGAGCAGGACAAGCATGTGGTCTGGTACAATTGGGTGTGTAAGTATTTGAAGAACAACGTTGATACTACAGCGTTTTTAAGCCATGTTTGGGTGAAGTAATTATTTTGCATTCATGGATGAGACTTGTCTATACTGAGTAACTGATGGAAAGGCAAGATAATGAAGAACATTTTAAAACAGTCATAGTGAACCATGGTAAACCTGGCTTGTTAGCTGATCCATCAAGAAAAAATCAACAAGAGAAACCTGTAAAAAGATGGTCAAAAAATAATTATTAATACTTCCTTACTAAGACCATGTTTTGTTTTCATGAGATTTTATCATGTACCTTGTACAAGGGAGCTGAGATACAGCGCCATACAGATCGCAGGAGGAAGAAACGACTTGAACGGAAAACAATGTTGAGAGGACAACTTAACAGGAGAAGGATAAACTGCAAAAGAAAAGGACACAAGCTGAGACAGTCCTTTCTATTGAAATTTTTTTGCCATGATATGATGCCATCTTTTGAAGAAGAATGTGGAACTCATGATTTTCAGGCAGTCATGAACTTAAGCATGATACCTGAATTTCTTCTATTTGCTGATATGTGTAATAAGAAAAATTATGTAAACGAGAAGAAACTTACTATAAATAGTCCTAGAGGGATTAGTTCCGTTAGAGCTTGATAGTCTTTTGTTTCTGGGTTCATCTTCATGTACAAGTTTGATACGACACTTGCTAGTGAAAGTACTGTGAGACCGTTGCTTAGAAGCAAGACTTCCCTATAACCCAACTCACTTCCTTGCTTGAAGCCAAAAATGAAAGGATAATTGACACGAAAACACCTCCAGAAGTATAAGTTTGCCGCATACATTAGCATGTGTAGGATAATGAAGCCAAACATGCTGCCAATGAAGCTTTACTCAAAACAAAAAACAATAGGAATAAAATACAGAAAGGACTTATCACTTTGACAAACACAGGAAACTATAACATCATAATGCAATGAAGACCATGCCATCCCAAATTAGACCATTTTGTTAGAAACATCATTGGCAATTAAAAAATAAAGTTAGTAGATAAGTCTGGCTGCTAAAGATAACTTCCTTCAGAAACTAGAAACTGCGGTACACTCATGGCAGTGGTGGTTATTTTGTTAGACAAAGCACTAAGGACCATGATATGTACAATCATGTATAATCAGCACATCCCCTCAGACCAACACTATTTTAAACACAAAGTTTGTCATGAAGGAAATGGCACATGGTTTGTCATCCCCTAAAAGAAGTGTACATCAAGTTATACTCGAAATTACATACAAATAGAGATGTATACCACAGAGAACTTGCATTTGTGTGTGGTCATTTGTGTGATGTCTTTAATAGATTTGTCCTATTCCAAGGAGAAAACATCTGAAATGAAAATTACACTTGGAATAGGACAAATCTATTAAAGACATCACACTCTTTTGATAATCAATATACTATGACTTTTCAAAAGATCTTAAAATGATATATTTTTTTGAATCTCATGAAGGCATTACCTATAAAGAGGAAAGATATTTTCCATATACTGAGCACCACCATGGTTGTTAAGAATCTTCCTTGCATGGATTAGTATGCTAAGAGCCATCAAGAGGGCTAGTACGCAACCAGTGAAGAATCCTGTAAAAATTAAGTCCAAGTTATAAGGGCCTTCATATCCTCGTTAAACATAACCATAAGAAAAGTTTGGAACTTCCATTCGCATGAATGGTCAGAAGATGAGAGGAGGACAGCATAAACAAAGCTATACTTATAGAGTTCCAAAAGACATTTTAAAATAGTTTAAAGAAGCCAGGAGATGACCATCTCATCCAAACACTCATGAAGCGTCAGTTAAAATGTCTAAAGAAACCAGGAGATGACCATCTCATCCAAACACTCATGAAGCTTCACATACTTCAAGTGAACCCAGCTTCAAGAAACTCTACAAATATTCAATGGAAACAAACCTATTGATGGAGCCAAAATTTCAGCAAGAAGGGCATGCAAGATGCAGGTTGCGTAATAGTGTCAAACCCATGGCTACAATTGCACATGTAGCTACAGCCCATCACAAGTGAGAAATCTTGTAAGATATAACCAACACGTAATAGCATCACTTATACAATTGATTTTGCATCTCCATGCCAAACTCCTATGCATTTCATATGTTCAGGTAAATAATAATGATAAGAACAACATGAATCATATCCATCATTATTATCTGATTAGGAATGATGTTGCGCACTGTGAATAATACTTTAAAAATGCATATTACACCACAATCTCCTAATTCTAAGTTATGTATAAGCATCCCAAGGCTTCATAAAGGAGCAATATGGAATCAATAGTCATGGCAGTTTATCAAACTCCTCCGTAACAAATGACTAAGGATTCCATCATGCACATGTGGGGCATGACTATGGGTTGTTAAACGGTAAAGGGGGCCTGCAAGCAATGGTTTTCCCAGATAAATGTTGCACCAATGTCACACATTCTAACTGAAGGTGGCAATGTAGAAACTTCAAAATATAATTCGAGCACAAGTTAGAGGCATCTCACCTAAGGAAAAGGTTATTTTATAATTTTCTTTCTTGGCTTGTAGTCTTAAGGCCCTCATCCCTTTTGCACGATTTGAATTTGCAAAGTGCTTGATGAAGGTAGCCTCGACCCTTTCCAAAAGTCTGATAACCTGGAAGAAGTGGAGGTGAATTAGTCCACAGACCATGGTCAAGTTTAAGTACAAAGATAATTTGTGGGAGAACCACTAATGAAAGAAAATTACGATAAAAAAAAACAAAATAGAAACATAAGATACAAGTTCACTAGAAAATTTCAGTGACATCTCCAAGAGTAAATGTAAATTTGCATTATCTTTGTATCTCTCAAAATCTGAAAACAAACCTCCTCAAAACTGCCAAGGTAAGACCTATCCACCATCACCAAGTAAGACCGTGACACATGCCTTTCTGCTATCTGTAGTGAAACAAAATCATATAGTTTAGTTGCAGTGTTTTAAGATTCCATACAATTTGCATTACCAAAGCATGAATTCCCTGTCCAAAAAGATCAGTCAGAGTTTCCAAGAACAATAGGACATATTAATTACTTAATAAAATTCATTTCATAGAGAAGCTAACTTAGCCGACCCCAAGTAGTTGGGATGAGGCTGTGATGGTGATGAGAGAAGCTAACTCTTTCATTCAGCCAAAGGTTAGAACAAGAAATCATTGCGGAAAATCATCCAT
Organism: Amborella trichopoda; assembly: GCF_054954075.1. Classification (NCBI taxonomy): domain Eukaryota; kingdom Viridiplantae; phylum Streptophyta; class Magnoliopsida; order Amborellales; family Amborellaceae; genus Amborella; species Amborella trichopoda. Next base: position 59,747,008 of record NC_142339.1, read on the forward strand.
CAAATGTATTATTCTTTATTTCTACAGATTTGCTGCTTAGCAATGCATAGCGTATCTTTTTTTTCTGATTTTTTTCTAATTTTGGGTTTTTTTTTTTTTTTGGGGGGGGGGGGGGGGGGGGGGGGTGTGGTGGGTGGGGTTTCTACAGATACTTGTGTCTGTAAGGCTCTGGGTAAGTGACTATCATTTTCCTTTGTTTAGATATTAACTCCTTTTCTAAATGAGTCATGCATAGAGTTAATAAAACTTATGTCTTATGTTGATTAGATAGATCTTAGGATCCAAAATCAGAAATCAGAAAAGTTTTAGGGATTTGATTGACCTTGTCATACTTCTTCATGATCTTGGAGAATGCCAAAAGATTCAAGGCACTGTTGCAGCCATTGCCAGAGATTAGAACATTAAATTAAAGTATCGAAATTTAATAAAATTCTAATAGTAATGCAAAAGCAAACACATACTCTTATGAATTTATTCACAAGCCAACAAAAATGGAAGAAAGGTATAAAAAAAAGAGAATAGATCTGCTCAATTATTTTATAAACAAAAGATAAAAAATGCAGATATACTAAAACCTTTAGGAAGAGGGTAAATATTTACCGGTAATTTTTCAAAATGAGGAGTTTCAAATGAAATTCTATAAATGCCCTTCGTAGTAATTTTTCCGTTTTCTTCAGGCCTTGCCGGGTTAAATGTAGGTCTTTGTTTTTGGGGTCCATCAGAAAGGCCTTTATCGTGGAGTGTGGAGTTTCAGGGGTGATATTGATCTCCACTTTCTTAAAATTTTCAATGGGTACCTTTTCAATGACTAGTCCATTCCACTTTTCTGACAGAGCTCTTCTGTTATATTTCTTTGGTCGAACCAAGATTGAATCAGGGTTCTGAGTTATCTCACCACTCTTAGCATCTTCAATTGTTACATCCATGTGGTAATTCCCTATACAGCAGGAAGAAGACTCTCATTTGATAGAAAGAGATATAATAATACGCTGTTCTAAAATCAAAACACATTAGACAATCCTTCAAATGTCTAATAGACATGATGGTAAGATAGAAATGAAAAAGAACCAATGGTGCCCATTGTTGAAGAATAGTAAACAAACCAATGGAGCCCATTGTAGAAGAACAGTAAAGATTCTGATCATTTCTAAACCATGCATAAGCATCACCTTTTCAGTACAAGGGTTGTGGACAATCCAATTTAACTGAACATAGACAAGGATCTTCTGGTTAATTCATCCTACGTCAGGATTATCATGACAAAATCAATTTAAGATCCAACGAATTGGAATAAATAATTATCAACTCAATCTACAGAACTAGACCCACGTCAATCTCAAAAGGAAAAAACTTTATCAACAGTAGAGGATTGTAGGTGGATGTTGAAGAGTGTCTGCGTGTGTGTAATGCTAACTAGACTGTTCAACAAAAAAAGTGGCAAGCGATTATGCGATTGATCTCTACAGCATGCAATTTGAAAAAAAACAGAAGTACCAGTATGGTTAGGACTTCAGAGCTCAAAGTAAAATCGGTTAAGAATACAATTCAGAAACATTACCATATAATAATGAGCATTCAATGAAACAGAACAAAGTACTAATCATGTCAAGCTATGCATATTATCTTTCTTAAATACCAAGAAATTGGAAATAAAAAGGAAGATACCCAAAGAAATAACCAAAGTTGCCAGGAAAATGGTTACTGGAGTTTCTTTACGAGAAATAACGTGGAGTCTTGGACTAATGAAGTCTCTAACGATTTTCATAACCTATCCAATTATAAACTAGCAATGACAAGCAGAAGATAACGCATGTTATCATGGTTTAAATACCAATGAATGGACATAAGTTGAACATTACGAGAGGAGAAAACCAAGTTCAACAGCAAAATGGTTACTAGATTTTTGAGCAAGAGATGACTTGGACTAGTAACATATAATCAATTTCATAACCTATCCAGTAATTTTTAAAAAGAACAAGCAATTGGTAGTAGTAACAAAATTTCTAGTCAGTAGAATATTGATAGACAAGGATCTTCGTTTTTTAATGTTGATGGAAACAGTGGAAGATGAAACTTGCAAGAATCACCTGAGTTGCTAACATCACCCAATGCATCCTTGGATGATGCAAACTTGGTAGAAAAATAATCTGAGTTGTTTGGCCTTTTATCTGATCCATAAGAAGGCTTCTCAACAATAATTCTCATGGAAATCAGGGTTTCCATCTGCTTATCCAGTGAAGCTGCTTCACTCATCATCTCTTCTACCTTTGTCTTGTAAAATAGATTAACCTTGTTGAACTCTAGATCCAGCCTCTTGAAAAAAACCTTCTCATATTCTGCCCCTTCATCAGATGACATGAGAAGTTCCGTTTCGTACTCCTCCATTCCATCTTGTTGCACATGATTCACCTAATAAAGTTATAACATACAAGACGAAGCCAATTAGTGATATGCAGCATGGTGTCATCTCCTATGAAAGTTTCCAATGCAACAAAAGATGTTCAAGTGAGGACAATCCTTCATACTCCTACAACTATTAGGAACTAGAGATGCCAGTGCAAGGTATACCCAAGAGAAATATAAGAAAGGTTTCCAACTCCACAAAAGGTTGAGCAACATCCCCTACCTATCATAAGAACAAATTCATTCTAGAATGAGAAAAGATGAAGCCCCCAAGATTCTCTTTTTCATATAAGCAAAATGATTTTCCACGAATAATGACAAAAATCAAATGTTCATGATGGAGAAAAGCTACAAAGTCCTACTATTTTTTGATGATGCAAGAGCAAAGGTACTGGGCATGAAGAAAAAAGTTGTAGATTGAAGTTCATTCAGGGTGATGTTGGTACATCAAAAGGTGTTGATGAAGGAAGGAATGGAGAAAGCAACGAGTATATCCTTGTATATTCTCATAATGAAGCTAAAGAAGTAAACCATAGCACAAAAAATAAAGGAGCTCTCATGCTAATCTCGACCCTGAAAGAACCAAACTATGATGCTTTAGCAAATAGGGATTCAAAGATAAATTGGATTATTGATATCAGTTACTCTCATTTCTTAAGGTGGCTAAGTCAAAACTTTTCAAGCTTTCAAGAAAATGGTGGGAATTACACAATCATAACAACCTGAATACCACAAAAACAGTGGAAAAGAAAGTGCCAAAGTGAAAGGCCATTCCATGATAAAGAAGACCAGAAAACACATGCCTGCTACAAATTCAAACTATTGCTTAGTTTCTCCCCTTTTAGATTTCAATAAATATACTCCATTCACACCAAATGATGTTACTGTTTTAGAAAGCATTAGAAGCTATTGTAATTTGAGGAGGGAAAAGGATTGAATACCCATCTACTTTACTAAAAAATGACAAATGTGGATAAGACACTAATAAGCATGTGTTCTCACACTAGATCTCCTTTTTTTTGGAATGTTAAACTTGATTTAATCAACCAAAATGTCTACATATGTGTAATACAAAGTCTAATTTTCTCAAAAAATAAAAACAATTAATAAAAATTGATTTACAGGTTTCCAAATTCTAATAATCTCAAATAAAGGAAATGCCTCTACACAAGGATCTCCTGATCTATAATATTCCAGCATAATGTTGTATGTCAAGGAATTCAATATCGCTTGAGAATCGGTCGAATACAAGTAATAAACCACACTTCTGCATTCAAATGTATCAAGAACATGTAAGGCTATAAGTCATAGGACTGTCTACAAAGAGACAATTTATCTTTTGTACATGAAGGTCATAATCATTCTTGTCCCTTAAATTTCAAAATAGGTGGTTGTAAGAGTGTCGACATAAAGTTCCAAAAAAATAATTCTCAGACTTCCTGATTCACCTAATGTTGGGTTTATGTAGCCTTATGAGTGCTTGTAAAATGAAATAATATAGTGGAACATGAACTAAGTGGGAGTGTGGTCCCTCGTGGGTCATACTAAGCAAATGGTGTTTGTTGATACCGAACTGTGCTTGATGATCTAGTCCAGTCGGTTAGGAAAAACCCATGTTACCTGGGCATAGAGAAAAAATCGAGAATGGTTTTAATAGGTCATCCCTTAATGAAGTTGGAGCATATGCCCAAATGAGTGAGCTGAGGAACTGTGTGACCCTTGTTTATGATGGTGGCCTACAGAGACGGGGGCCAAAGCCTCATCCATATGCCATCACACGGCATGCATATTGATAGATCGTTCGAGAAAGCAAGTAAGCCACCTTTCATAGTAAAGCGTATGCATATGCGAGTGATACCCCTATGCGCCATAGAGCTGTGGTCGCATCAGGTCTAGGTGACCTTGACTCGTTTCTAGAGGAGGACATGTAATCCACAGACTAGGATTGCGACCCCTTGGCTCATCGGTCAGACTTTGGTGACCCGCTAATGAGCTCCTACTTGGACTGTGGGTCATGAGAAACACTGGATCGGTCAGATAAAGCAAGTGTGGTCTGTAGTCCACAGTTGAAGGGGGATTGCCCCATGATTATTGATTCCTATGCCATATGGATCATTTTCCCATCATATTAATTTAATTATGTTTGTTTTATGATATAAATTATTTTACAATTATTATTTGAATTTTTATGAACAGATGGATATTTTATTTATGAAATTTAAATTTATAAAATTAAAAATATTGATTTTACAATAGTTTAAATATTCAAATAAAATTCTAAAATCTTTTTATTAATTTTAAATATATAAAAATATCATGGGGCTCATTGTGCACATAGGCCCACCATATTTTTAGAAGGTGGGGGTTATAAGTGCCTTCCTTGGGTGGCACGCCCCACCCTTTATTTTCTTTCCTATTTTTTAATGATATGACATGTGGCCATATAGTTGGAAGATATTGACTTGATATGTCTTTGAAAGATTTTGCAGAAGTATTGAGTAGACTTGTGCTATTTTATGGTATGTACATTATTTTGATTTAAGTTAATTTAATTTATATAATTTCTATTGATAGAAAAATGATTTAGGAAAGGGAGATAATGGTTCGTGCACCTTTCATAATGTTGATGGCCCATCTATGGAATTGATGGCTCAAATCTCTGAACCCACAAGTTACCCAATATCAATAGTTCATATCCAATCTCACAAGAAGAGACAGGCCAAAGAAAACCTTAAGAAACCCTAATCTTGTTCAAAACTTATAAAAATGGATTGTTTCTACCCAAAAAATCTCTACACCTTATCTCTTGTACCTAATTCCCATCTTTTTATCTTATATCCCACAAAGGGGCACACCTAACTTAAAATTTCTCTCTCTTAAGAAAAATTTCTCTCTCTCATGAAAGCTTTGGGCACATCGCACTCTCTCATCTTTGAGATCTCGGCTAAAGGTTTAACTTATGGGGTTCTTCTCTCTCCCATCTCTCAACTATAGATTTGTAGCTACAGGTTTTAGGGTGTAGCAAAAAAGAGAATTCATCTCTCTTAAACTAGCTTGCTAAGGGATATCACTTAGGGTTTGTGTTTATAATCAAAGGGATTCATGTTCTATTGGTGTGGCTTGGCCTAAACTTGCATTTTTGGTTGAGATTGAAAGTTGATTATTGATCCCGCGCTATCGGATGGTGATGACTCGGTGTGGAGTGTAATAAGCCTGCTTGAAGTAATCTCGGGCCCCCTTCATTTTTATTACTTACAATCTTATCTTTATATTCTCAAGCATAGTGCATAGTTATTTCAATGACATTAAATTTTAAGATCTTGGTTTTATTGTTCTGTTGATTTTATTTTAAAAAATGTGTTATTGTAATAAGACCACTTGTAAGTGATTTTTTGCTAAAACAAAAAGGGTAAAAAAAAATATTATATGATTCCCTATTAAAAGACCTTTCTTCCCAAGCCATCCAATTTGAAATCTAATAAGTGTGAATGATTGTGACCTCCATGTGTAAAATATAGATGATCTCTTTCTAAACAATCCCATAAGGAGGTTATAAAGTTAGTTCTACAAAACTTGTGATTATCATCCAAGCTTTATCCAAATTATTTGGGGTCGACTTACCTTATATTCTATCAAGGGCCATACCCCAGTAAGATAGTTTTCTTGTGATGATGCGGATGTGTTGCCACTTACCAGAATGACACGGTCGTTGTCTTGGTGAAGCGAGCTATCTTGATGGCGGTGGTGGGTGTAGCGGTTGCTTAGGCCACTGAAACTGCGATACAAGCTCACTGTCCTCCTGAAACGAGGTGGAGGCGGCTTAACGCTCTCTCTGAAATGCAACAGATCTTTCAAAATGGACTTGAGCAAGTTGTAGTTGACGTGAGCATCTCTCCATTCCTCCACCATCTGAGTTCTCATCTCCTTCCCAAACTTCATCTTTTGGTCAATATCCTTGCTATCTTGCTTGCATGTATTTATGAACAATACAGAGAGAGATGGGGAAGGGTCCCACCACATTCCTCTCTGTTCCATCCTCCATCGCTATTCTCCCACCCACTTTCTTGTTTTCTTGTGCATTGCATTGAATTGAATTGAATTTGAATTGAAATTGAAATTGAATTTGAATTTGATTATCCCGTAAGACGCTACGGCTATTTCTCTTAGCCATTGGATGTGGAGTTAAAAGGGCGTGCAATGCGACTGTTGTCCAAGTTTAACAAAGGGGATTCACTTTTAGTGCAAGCGGTCGCTGTTGTCCTTTTTTAGTATTAGATCATAAATTAGATGGTTGAGAGGGAGTGTACGCCAAATTGATTTTGAGAGGTACACGCCAAAACCGTAAACACGCATGTCCATATTACACATGCGATTCCATTCAAATTTGTGATTGATTTTTAGGGTCAATTTATTTATACCTTGTTCAAACTTTTGCCTTACTGCAAAAGAACAATTTAATGTGCGATTGTTTTTCTTTCTCAACCCAAAAGTCCATCCAATGAACTTCCTAGCGGGGGAAAAAAATTATATAAGGTCACAACCTTAAAATGTAGAAATAAGGTGCATCTCAAAAATCTATCGAAAAAAGTTGTTTTGATATTGAAAAACTCTTTAATTGATCATCCTGACATCATGATGTCAAAGTATGTGAAAAAAGAAAGATTTCGAGTATAAACAATAGTATGTCTTGCAACACATTATCTAGACCGTCCATTGTCAAGATTTTTATATATTTATAAATCTTAAACCATTTTTGGAATTTAAAATTACATAATTAACTATGAAAATCAACTATCAAGCCAACCTAGGAATTTTTTACTCCAAAATTACGTCTTATGATTACATTTGGACGCGCACCTTACTTTGATTGTTTAAGGTTGCGATCTTATACAAACCACACCCTTTTAGCTTACCCGTTACACTTGCGTTTTAGATCCAAAAGTTCATAAATGACCTATGTTTTTTGGCTGTCTAGTTGTATACATTGTATCTAACAATTTGTTTTATGACTACTAAACAATCAAGAGGCGCGACTACTCAAAATGCCTAAAATTAACAATCAAAAGGCCAATTTCTCTTTTTATATAGAGGAGTTGAGTCACTCATTTTATACATAAAATTGTTTTATTATACAATTCTCTCTCTAAAAGAAAAACAACAACGGTGCTCTAAGATTGTATTGTTCGTGAGCATTTGAACACGCAAGATGAAGTTTGATTGTGTGTTTCCAGTATCCCTGTGACAATTTTGCCTGATGAACCTTTGTGCACACTCGTTATTAACGGTTGGGGGCAAAACTTATATTGGGATATTGCATTTGAAGTGCATGAAAACATGGAGACCACTTGTTCTTCAAACTTGTACATCATCAAATATCATCATCATTATCATTTTAGTTTTTTTTCAATCAATTGGGGTGGACTACATGAATTTTGATCTTTCATTATACTCTATTAAAGGTCATATCATCAGTGATGTCATAAGTCTTCATCTTTTTGGATTACTTCCAACCACGTCTTTTTGGGCCTACTCCTACCCTTTCAGGCCTTCCAGTTGAACTAACTCACACCTCTTAACACATGTTGTACTTGGTCGGCACCACACATAGCCAACCCACTTAAGTTTATTTTCTCCTATTTTATCGCTTATTAGTGCCACACTTAACATTTCGAATTCTATCTCTTCTTATCTTGCCACTCCTCCATTTCAACATCCTCACTCATTATCTAGGTATATTGTTTTTGTCCGCCCAATATTCCGCCCCAATAGAGCCGACTCTGGTTGGCTCGGCCTTGAAAGCTAGTGGCCTAGGGCATAGAATTTGGTCCGAGGGTTGAGTCTAGGCCAAGCCATGGGTAAAGGGGGGGGGGGGGGGAGGCGGACCGGCCCGGTCTGGTTGGCTTGGCCTTGAAAGCTAGGGGCCTAGGGCATAGAATTTGGTCCGAGGGTTGAGTTTAGGCCAAGCCATGATAGGCTTTACCCAACTCGATATTTATTTATTGGGTACAGTTTGTATACGGATGCATCCGTAACTGTAGAGGTAAGGTGCACCTTCAAATACTATAATGGGTATATAATTTTGATGTAAAATGTTATTAAAATTATCTCAAAATTTAGTTTTATATCTCATTATAAAATTTTAAATTTCAAAACTAGTTAAAATCAAATAGATCTGAAAATCTTGAAAATAAACAGTATAGATAATATGTTGTAAAATCAAGTAGATCTTAAAATCTAAAAGGTTTTTTAACATTAAAACTACTTTTTCCGATGAGGGGTATCCGTAGTTCTGGTAGCATCCTTATATAAACTTTTTCCTTATTTCTTTTACTTTTTTTTCATTGTTTGTCTTTAGTTTTAAACAGGTGGGCCCAGATAGGGTCGGGCTAAGTACCCAGGCCAAGAGAGACCTCTATTCCCAGCCTATTGTCATCATCAGGACCACGAGGCTATCACCACATTGGACGGCGATTGGTTTATCCAGGACCTTTCTGAACCACAGGTCGCACATCCACTTGTGTTGTGGCTCTGGCTCTGGCTCTGGCTCTGGCTATGGCTCCGGCTCCGGCTCCTCATCAGTCGCAGCGAATGTGTCTTCTCCTTTGTTTCTGAAGTACCATGGCCGCTACCATCTCCTTCCTCTCCTCCCCTGCAAACGTAACTGCCATAAACACAAAGGCTTGGACTCGGCGCCTCAAACCCTCTACTCTTCTTTTCTCCAAAACAACAAGAAGGAGAAGAAGCTTCATCACATCCTTAAACAAGGAGGAGGAGAATAAGAAGGTGGAGAGGTTGTGGAAATGGGGATGCGAGAAAGGGGGGGCCGTAGCACCAGCAGTGAGGGCAGAGATGGTGGAGACCCCGCATTTTGGGTTGGGATTGGTGGCGAAAAGGAGCTTGTCACAGAACCAAGTGGTTTTGGAAGTCCCAAAGAAGCTCTGGATCAACTCCGACACTGTTGCAGCCTCTGAAATAGGGAGGGTATGTGGGGGTCTCAAACCATGGATTTCCGTTGCCCTCTTTATCATCACGGAAGAGAAGAAGAAGAATGGCTCCCCCTGGTGCCCTTATCTTGACATCTTGCCTCAGAAATTGGACTCTCCACTCTACTGGTAAGCTACCTCGTTCTGCACTCTCTCTGTCTATGATGATATCCGTTAGACAGGCAAACAAAACGTAAGTTTATTGGAACCATGGTATTTGTAATTGTTTCTTCTTTTTTTTTCTGTTTTTTTAACATTATTATTATTATTATTAAAAGCACCGAGTAAACTTGCTCGATTTGGGCCTCCCAATAAAAGTAACCAATGTTGGTAGATGAACAGTTCAAAAGAGCAGCAGAGAAAACAGTACAAATAAATAAATAAATAAATAATAATAATAAAACAGAAATAGAAAAGCTGGGGCCATCATTTTTTGGCTTTCTAGGTATAAAAATTTATTATACATCTCTCTCAAAAAAAAAAATTATCATGCATCTGTATCAAAACATTTATTTGACGTTTTTATTTTTCACTTTTTTTCTAATTTTGTGCCATCATGCTTTCTAGACTACTTCAGTTGTTTTACTGACCAATAAAAGAAGAAACTTATCCGAGCTGCTATTAAATGTTATGTGTATGGTTCCAGTGCAGGTCAGAGGAGGAACTTACTGAGATACAAGGTTCATACTACCACGCCTATTAAAAATTCTATTTTTTATTTTCTTTTGCAAGAATATATTAGCGCCTGCAGCCATAATGATTAATTTATCTGAAAATGTTTTTAAGCATACTTCTCAAAGCTCAGAGCTAATAACGACTGCCTGCAGGAACACAACTGCTGAGCACCACCTTGGGCGTCAAAGAGTACGTGCAAAGTGAATTCAGCAAAGTGGAGGAAGAAATCATACTCCCTAACAAGCATCTCTTCCCATCCATGACAGTAGATGACTTTCTCTGGGCCTTTGGTATACTAAGATCAAGGGCATTTTCACAGCTTCGTGGCAAAGATCTTGTACTAGTACCTCTTGCTGATCTGGTAAGAATCCCCATCACTACAAAGTTGTTGAAAAGCAAATGCACTCCACCCCATTTTACATGTTCTTCTCTCTGTGGGACAAACACCAATGAATGCAACAATCTTCTGGAAGCAGATAAACCATAGCTGCAACGTAAATACCGAGGACGTTGCTTGGCAGATCAAAGGAAGTGGTCTCTTCTCTCGGGAGCTTGTATTTAGTCTACGGACACCTCTTCCTGTTAATGCTGGGGAGCAGGTTTGTACTCTCCATTAAATCTTGAAAGAACTTTGGAATGCGATAATAAATGTTGCAGCCAATCACCAAAACTGTAAACCAGTTCTGTTCCACAATACTTTGTGATATTGTTCCTGTTTCCAGTATGAACCACCACGTTGAAGCTTGCTGAAGCTTCTGCACTAACTAGCTAATAAAACAAAAATAAAAAAACAGAGAAGAAATCCTGCTCATTTCTCAGTACAAGCATTCCTTGTCAACAAACTCCAAATGTTGCAACTTACAAGCCCTTGTCTGGGTCTAGTTCATGTCGCCTGATTAATTCTGACTGAACAGGTTTTCATCCAATATGATTTGAAGAAAAGCAATGCTGAGTTGGCCCTTGATTATGGCTTCATAGAGCCCAACTTGGGCAGAGATGCCTACTCGTTAACACTGGAGATTCCTGAATCAGACCCCTTTTTTGGGGACAAGCTGGACATTGCAGAGTCTAATGGATTTGGGGAAACTGCATATTTCAATTTGTTGTTAGATTGCGGCCTTCCAGAGGGCATGCTGCCGTATTTGCGGCTAGCGGCACTTGGGGGAACAGATGCTTTCCTCCTCGAATCCATCTTCAGGAATACGGTTTGGGGTCATCTGGAGTTGCCGGTTAGCCAACCAAACGAAGAGTTTATATGCAAAGCTGTTGCAGATGCCTGCAGATCTGCCCTTTCTCTCTATCGAACCACAATTGAGGAGGTATGTTATTTCTTGGTATATTAGGTGCCTTTCTCTGCGCAAAATAAGGGGTCTGAGAACTGGAAATGGAACCTTGCAGGATGAGGAACTGCTGAAGAAGGGGAAGTTGGAACTGAGATTGGAAATAGCAGTGGGGGTGAGGCTGGGGGAGAAGAAGGTGCTGAACCAGATACTGAAGACATTCGAAGACAGAGGAAAGGAGGTTGAAGGGCTTGAATATTACCAGGAGAGGAGGCTCAAGGATCTTGGTCTCGTCGGAGAACAGGGTGAGATAATTTTCTGGGAGTCCTGACTTTGGACAAGAAGGATCAAACCAACGATCTTCTGGGAGTCCTGACTTTGGACAAGAAGGATCAAACCAACATCCAGAGTCCAGGATTATAGTATCAAATGTCAGATACGATAAATCATCCGGCATAGGCTGATAACCCATAACAATAGAATTGAACAAGAGAGAGGCTATAGAGTGACCCAATGGGTGTATTTCCTTCTCAAATTGATTTTCTTTTATTATTTGTTTCATCCTTTTGAACATTGTAACCATGCCAAACATGCATGGGTTCCTCTTGACAGAAAGGGCAACTAAAGAAACATGTGCCATGTTGATAAATCAAAACAATGAGCAAACTGGTAAACAAAAGGTGAAGAGATACATAGAGGCGAATCTCAAACCCTCCTTTCCCCATAACTTACAGTGCAAAACCCAGTTAATGATGATACAAAGAACTGTGTCAGTGCTGCAATCAGGCCTTGTGCTTTTGGATCGGAGAGTTCCGTTGGGATCCTCTCCCCTACAAACTAATTGCTGTTTCATCTAGAAGAACATCACATTTTGTAGACTGGCAGAGACATTCCTGAGGATTGGCATAGAAATAGTCTTCTTCCTTGGGCTTCTCTGGGGTTACTTTGCGGTGAGTTGGCTGCCCCATCCGATTCTTATGGGCTTCTCGAACCGCACCTGCAAACGCATCCCAGGATAGAGTTTTATTCTGGTAGAGATCAAGTAGCTCTACAAGTTTCTTTCTGTCCAGCAATATTGTCTTTCCAAACCCCAGATACCTGCTATAATCAGAGAGCGTTACCATCAAAGCAACAAATACTAATTGTCTGAAATCGAAGTAAATGAGGGAATTCTTTTTCCTATCGATACAATTTAAGGAAATTTTTGAAGCACATGATGACATTAAAATTAATATGAAATGAAATAGTTATCTTGCTAGATGACCTGCTACCATTATGAAGGATATAATAATATCATTTGTTAAAACATGCCTAAGATGATGTGCATTGTTAAAATTAATGTGGGGTCATACCTGCGGTGCCCTTCAACTACTTTGGCCATATTCCCATCATAAGTGGGGATGAAAACTTTGCTGGCAATTGAGACCAGATAATCCAGGGCTGCCATTTGAGAGGAATGGTTCTGAAATTGCTTCAAATCTTCTGGATCAAGCAGCATCTCCTTCTTCATCTAAATCAGATTGCAGTAAAGAAACACCAATTATGAAAAATGGTACATTAAGGACTCAACCTTTGTGGCAAAATGAGTGCAGAAACATAATCAGCTCTTTAAATATTAAATTTTTCTCTCAACAGTGGAGAAAAGAAAAAGAGATTGTTAGATTTATCTCCATACTTCTAGTAATGTAATATTGATAAAAAGGAGCAATGCTTTAGTTTGAACCACATAGGACTGCAAAAATTGTGATAAAGCAAAGCGTTCTTGGCAGCAATGGGTCATATATGAATAAATATATTTTTCCATGATTTGCATAGCCACCATAACAAATCTTTTAGAAGCACCAAAAAAAGGAGAGAGAGAGAGAGAGAGAGAGAGAGAGATGACTTGTCACCATGTAATTGCTTGTTATGCATGCACCCGGCATACACTTCGGCAAATTCTCATCTAAAATCCCCCAATATGTAACTTGTACCTAACCTACGATTAAGGGATATTTTACCTTTTCTTTTTTGGTTTGTACCAGTAAATTTTATTAAAATAAATAGACGTATATACTGTTGTATTTAAACTCCAGCAATCTTCTATTGTTTCTTAAATAAAACAATCTTCTATTTTTCCATATTTTAAAACATGTCCTAATCATATGAACTGCCATTTTCGATGAAATGAGATAGGTCCTCTACGTAGCTACTGGAAACCGTGACGAACATGCCCTAATGAAGAGTTAAACAAATAAACATGGATTGAACTATTTGTTCCTGAGATTTTGAAGTGCAGATTCACTGCCATCAATGATTGCTAAGGATGCATGACATTCATATGTGAATTTTCATTTGCGAATAGACAATTTAACATTAGTCATCAGCTCATCAAGAAAAACGAAAACAGGGCAGAAGAAAAGCTTACAGTTCTTGGATATGCACTTCGTAATGCAGCAAGCCTACGCTCACTCCCATATATCTCACCAGAAGCAATGTATATCTGAGTGTCCTTCTCAAAGCCCAAGGCTTGCAGCACCAATGTTGTCTCCTCTGGTGTAAGGGGGCACAAACCCTCCGATCTTTTCCTTTCAGACACTATTTCTTTTTCTCTCCACCATGGATATGCATACCTAAATGAGGACATCAAAAATATGTAAACAGAAATCATTCAAACTAATTATAATAAGACAGAAAAACAACAGCTAATACCAACCAAAATCATTTCTTGTAACTGCGAAATCCTTTCCTAAGAAGGACAATTACAAAATATATTGTCCATCCTTCGATCTAGAGAAGCAATCAACGTACTCTGCCACAGATGCATTTGAAATATGATTCCATTTCCATCACATTGCACAATGATAATTCAAGTATTTTCAGAGACACTGAAAAGATCTCATTTTGAAATGCTTGGTACTCCAGAAAACAAGTGGAATCATGATTTCGGCTAACCAAAAAGATACTAATAACCCCTTACATTTCCAAGCATTTATAGAAACCTTTAACGATGAAAAATTGATAAGAATGATTGTACGCACAAGAAAGAACAAAGTATAAATGTTTTCTGGCAGTCAAACTCAAAGAGCTAAATGATCAATTGTGCAGTCCTATACCGATGTTGAGGACAGACCAGAGTGTGACTGAATATATGGGATAGTTCAATGGCAGACATATAGTATCCAGTTATGGTCGAGGATACCCCTCAAATCATGTGCGGAACTAGAAGAACACATCAAACATTCAGGCATTTCATTTGGGCATTTAAAAAGTCATTGTTTCGTATTTGTGAAAGGGAGCCACTAATTTTGTGATATCATCAAATAGGGCAGGAAAAAAGGAATGGCACCATCTAGTAACAAACCTCATCCGCTTGAGCTCCTCGGCTTCTTCCTCTGAACAGCCATGGGTACACCCAGAGAATGCCAGCATGTCCATCTCATATCTTAGGTGCAATGCCAAAAAAGATCCCTTTTTCTCAAGGATTTTAACTAGTTTATCCCCTAAGGCCTCAATTCGATCAGTAAATCGCAGTGCCTTATAGTTAACCTTGCAGCGTAGCTTTTGAAGCTCAAGAGGGAGCCCATTGTTGGCCAGACGGGCATCCGTCTTGTTAAAATGAATTACTTTATATTTGCTAAAAAGAGGTACGATCTGCAATGCAAAAGCAGAAAGAGAATCTTTATGGAAGGAAAAGAAAACCAAGTGCAGGAGCCATGCTAATATGATACGATGTGTTCATCACCCAATTAGCTAAACTTTAGAAGTATAACAAGAGATGCACAATTACAATTAAAAGAAAAAAGAAAAGAAGAAAGATGCACATATGATGGTATCGATATGATTCTTGTTCAGGATACAGGTTACAGTGTACCTATTAGCCAGTCAATTTCTCAATGGACCAGTTAATAATTTCTTTTGTTTTATTATAAGCAGTATCTCATATTGCCTTGAGGCACTAATGATAACCAAGCTCCAAATTGTTTGGGAATATTGTTTTATCAATAAGAGGGCAGCCTTTCATATGCGAGTTTAAAAGACTAAGCCAAGGACATATTCCCATCTACCAAGTCTAACCTGTTGCAGGTAATATTTCTCGCTAGACCAGCTTACTGGAGGCATCTTCAATGAATAGCTTGCACTCTTCCTGCTAAACCTCTTTGGGAGCCTTTTTATGATCCGGACTTGATCTCTTAATGAATTAATGAAGTGATTCACATTGAAAATATCACCAAATGTACTGCACAGAATAAAATCGAAACACGAGCAATTTCAGAATCAAATAGGGTAGGCATAGAAGTGTGTCATGTACAAAATACCATCACCAACTGGACTCAAAAACATATTAAAATAGAAAGATGACATACTTCAGCTAGAGGAGTAAATAAAACTCAGAATGTTAGAGATTGATACACATACCTCGGATCAGCCCAAAAAGATGTCCTGTCAAGCTCTGGAATCACCAATGTCAGGTTCAAATAGCACGCAATAGTAACCATGTCACAGATCTGGAAGCCATAATGGAAACGGAAAAAGTAAGTTTTCCATTAACTTAACTCTGAAAGAAAGTGATAAATCAAAAAAAGGGGAGCTCTACTGACTGCAGCACGCATTTGATTCAGGCCCCCATTGCAAGATATTCTGAGGTAACCATTGCTTTTATAATTTCCTGCATATGATTCATTCAATCAGATCTTGTATTACACATCTAGACATGTCCAGAAAGTTTTAACTAAAACAGATACATTTATGCTGTAACATCATTAGTACGAAACTTGCACTGGGGTAAATGGGAGCAGTAACAAAAACTGGTTTTCACTCAAGACAAACTGCAACTGAGAATCTACTGCCAACATTTACGCAGCATAGCACCAAAAGGTCCATGCATCTCTTAAAAGACACTTCTGCAGTCCTTAACTAGATCAGATGCCCCTAAAGCTATGGAATCACCAGATCCTCACAAGATACTGTAGAGGACTATGAAAATCAATCAACATAAAGGCTACAAGGGAACTAAACCGGTTCCAGTTTTGCTAATGGGTGAACCAAACATCCACATGTGCTGAAAGACATGTTTCAGACAGTTGTGACCAAAAAAAAAAAAAAAAAAGAACAAACAAAAAAAAAAAAAAAAAAAGTTGGCTATATTGTCACAATAGCGGATAACGGCCAAACCATCTTCCTCTTTCTATAGAACTAGCTCATATTTAATGTTCAAAAACAAGGCTCGGACTTGGGACTTGGCACGATCCCGAGTCCGAGTCGTCTCCACAGACTCAGTTGAGTTTATCAGAGACTCAGCCAAGTCTGTACTAGTAATAGTACTAAAACATAGGAACCAGCTAAGTTAGGCCGGTTCCTGCTCGGACTCAGCACCTTGCCAAGTCCGAGTTGCTCATTTGTCAAAATGAAACACACCCTTTGTACAACGACATTATGTGAAATAATTAAAGCAATGCATATGCTTAAGGACAATGATCCATTTCTCACAAATACATTGTGTATTTTCAAGCATGATGTTTCCCAAAATCAACAGCCACTTCGATAATTTCACTCAATGAATGTAAATCACCAATACCCAATCTCATTTATCGAAAATTTTCAACCAAATTTTAAAGGAATAGATATATCATTTCAGATGAAAGCAATACCAAAACAGAGAAAGCCTCAACTCTCATTCATCATCATCATCACCGTCACCGTCACCGTCATCCAAGACTTATCATAACTATTTGAGGTCAGCTAAAGGCTCAACTTTCATTCATTTCTCAATAACAATTGTTCAATCGGTGAGTTTCTTGTCTAGCATAATTCATTAAAATTGCATACTCGGGCATATTCCAATGCCCATTATAGGAAGATTGAAAAGAAAGCCTTGCTCTATAGGGACAGAAGCTAAAAAATAAAGAAAATGGTCATCAAAATTCCAAGGATACCAGGGGAAAAAAATGAGGTTAAAGAAAAAACTTACTCGAGGGAAGAAGTGGGGGAGGTGCTGGGGTAGAAACCTCTGAGAGTGTAGAGAAATGAGAGAACTTTGAAAGGCGGGAGGAGAGGCCGAGGAAGTTGTTGAAGAGAAAGCAAGATGGCCAAGACGATGATGCCCTCTTGCTGCTGCTGCTGTTGTCCCTCAAATTGTTGCTGCTAGGGTGCCAGAGTTCTCCCACCGCCACCAATTGAATGAAGCACGTCCACAGAAGGATTGTGGAACAGACGCGTATGAACCAAACCTGCACCCGATTATTAGTCCTCGGAAACATCTGCACCGATGGCAACGATGATTTCGAATTGAGGCCCCCAACAACAACTGATGAGGAAGAAGATCTGCCATCCATTGCTCCTCCTTGATCCTTGTGACACCCTCCATCATCTCTAAGAATAATATCCCCCCTCATACTGCCGCCACATCTTCAAAACAAAATAAAGCAACAGTTTTTACTTTAAGAAAAAGAACTAAAAATGAAATACCTGAAAGAGAGCGAGAGAGAGGATGGGGATTGGGTTGGAACCCGCCCATGCATACCTGAAAGTTTAGGGATCTTCAAAGAATATGGATGGAATGCGCTCTCGAATCATATCTGCCGCTATAGCCGCGCTTCTTTTTTTTTTTTTTTATGAGGACAAACAAATGATGATGACAGAGAGAGAAGGGATTGGGAGAGTCTCAGTGCCCAAAACAGATTGATATTATTTTGATTGGTTATTTAAATAAAACCAGAGAGAGAGAGAGTGTGTGTTTTGATATCGCAGTTGCGTCCGGTCCTTTGCAATGGATCACAGATAAGAGAGAGAGTGGAGGCAAAGAAGCAAGCGGTGCGCTGGAAATGCAATGGCAGGAAGCGCAACCGATTTTTGCTCTTTCATTTCCTCCGCGAAGGGCCGCGGGCGGGGCGGGGAGGGGAGCGGCGCGCCTTCTCTTGTATGTAAATGTCCGTTTTAGTGAAATTGAAAGATTCATTCACTCAATCGTGGATTGCAGGCCTTCTCGAATAATTACTAATGCCTACAAACTAATAAACTCAACTACCCTACCTCAAAAGGGATCCATCAACATTACATTTGGATCAAACGCTTCCACTCCTCGCGATAATATGCCATGCCATCAAACCTCCAATTTGGGGACATTGCCCTTTCCTTTATAGCATTACAAATACAACTCACAATGCCTTTGGAAATATTATAGAAATTTTGACATATATTTATAAAAGTATCCGGTAAATAGTATATCATTGTATACTTTTTTTTATTTTTTTTTGGGTCCAACTAACATCTGTTTTGAAAAAAGTTTACTCAATATCGCAATCATAAAATGTAGAATTACATATGCACCTCAAAAATCCATCGAAAAATGTTGTTTTAATGTTGAAAATCCCTCCAATTGATCATCTCAACATAAAGGTACGAATATGAAAAAGAAAAAAAAAAAAGATTTCGAGTCCTAAAAATAGTGCATCTTGCAACATATTATCTAGACCGTCCATTTTCAAGATTTTCGTAGGTTTATAGATCTATTTGATTTTGACTATTTTTGAAGTTTATAATTAGATATGAAAATAGATTTCAAATAATATTAAGAATTTTTTAGATCTATGATAAAATTTAGAGGTGCGCCTTACTTGAATTGATTAAGGTCGCAACTTTTTCATAAAAACCACACCCTTTTAATATATATTAAATTTATTGAGTTTCATGCAATATTTATAAAATATATGGATGTTATTCCATACATAACCACTCTTTCCTTCCTTTCTGCTGGGATCCAATCCGATCCGTTTTGGATGGTCATTAATGACAATAATAAATTATATGATGTAGATATTGATGTTTATTGTTTTCGATTAACTAAAGGGCAATTCAGATTCTCTACAAGGAGGTACCCTTTCATTTTAAATTGTTAATGTTTTAATAATTAGACATCCATATTAAAAAGGAAAACGTTGACTCTCCATAGTGTCAATGGGACTGGACACTTTGCCTATTCAATCTCTATATGACTAATATTTATAATTATAATAATAGTAACAATAGTAAATAAAATCATTTTAGAAGATTTGGAGATCGCAGAATCACAATTCTGCAGCCAGTGGACGGCCCAGATTGTTCTTTTGTTCTCCCAAGTGGATAGTGCGCATAGTTGCTTCCTTCCTTCTTAAGAAGTGGTCATTTGTGGAGAAGGAAAGAGGAGTGAATGGAAAGGAATAATAGTATATTCAACATGAGGACAACCGCATCGAGAAGCAACCAACCTTAATAATATCAAACCTTCATCATCCCACTAAGCTTATCATTCCGAGCATTCTCTCTCTCTCTCTCTCTTACATTTTGAGTGAACGGGATCTACATCAAAAGTTAACATCTTTATTCAGATATATACAACAGATAACCTTCTCGAGGGATGTCCACTAACAAGAGTGAGGGGAAAGAGACTCGTCCAAAAAGGGTACAACAAATAAAAAAAACAGAGCGTGAAGGGAAAGAGTGCGAGTGGTGCAAAATTTACATAGATATGGAGACATGCAAATGCGCCGTGCGTCTGTGGAAGCGAACGCATGTACCTATTCTCTCTTTTCCTCTCTATATATCTCTCATCTTCTTCTTTCTGTACAGCACAAAAGGGCACCACTACACATCCTGTCTACATACCGGGCACGACCCATGTCTGATAAGCCATTTGTCTACACATGACATATGAAATGTGTGGTGGCATGAAGGCAAGCTCCTTACTCTCTCTCCTTGTTGAACTTCCTGACAACAGCCACTATCACAACATGAGAACAACCCAACAAAACAAAAATCATTTTACCATGGATACGCCACTAATATTTTCCAGTGTTTAAAAACATGGGCTTGGGTGGAATCACGAGGTCCCGAGCCTGACTCAATCAGTCCAAATTAGGAGAGTCCAGAGTTTGACTGGGTATTTTTAAACAATAATGTATTAATTTGTTTGAAAAACCTCCAACCAGGGGCGAATCCCAAGGTTTTATCTTCGGACTTGCCAGGACTCCCATCCGAGCCACAACTCAAACAAGTCCCAAGATGAACCAGCAAATTTTTAAACACCGATCTTTCCCTTTCTCACATTAACTTCGTGAGTCTCGGATTGAAAGATGCACCTGCAAACAGATTGTGCAACTGATACTTTCTCCAGCGTCATCCTTGTTGTTCTCCTCTGTGATTACATGCCAAGGGAGCTTTTTCAGTGACTCCCCAGAGAGACCTTTCGATGCAACTTCTCCAAATATATCATAGATATCTTCATGACTTATATCCGCAAAGTTAAACTGCTCATTCATATTCACAAGCTCTTAAAATATTTAGCACATGGTTTCAATTGGGAAGTTCGGTTTCATAAGACTAAGAAAAGCCAGGCCAGAAGACAAAATGATCAAAACTTCATCACTGACAAGCACATGGTAAGACACTTGAAATCCTTGGTATTGAAAAGCATGAAAATCAGGAGAAAAATGTGCTCTCATTTGTTTGTTTTTTTTTGTACTCCTATCAATTAAAAGGATAGCATGTTTTTGGTTATATGCCTTTCACAGGTTCACTTAATGTGTTTTAAATGTATCTCCTTTTTCTTGGATAATGATTCAAGAAGCATTTCAGTTCGAAGAAAGTGGAAAAAGAAATAAAATATCAAAACTGAAAGTTTGATATTCGAGTGATAAAATAGGAGCAAAAATTAAATTTACACTTATCCGTTTAGGACAGATTCCTCCAGGTGTTTTAGCAGTGTCTCATGCAACAGTTTTAGACAGGCATCGCCACTTCCAACCATGCCAGGTCCAACACTGAAAAGTCTGCCACTATCTTTTAACAGACAAATTACAAAGCCATGATTAGGAAGAGATAGCCCACAAACCTGCCAGTGATATGATGTAAACATTGCAGGACCAAACTGCTCTTGAACAAACCTTCCATTAAGGAGCTCTTCTATAAAATCCGCCTGGAATACACAAATAAAAAATTGCATGAATGTACTTAATAATAGAAGCAGTTCAAAATTTAAGTAGACATAGAGAAGCTTTCTATGATAAATGGTGAAAGCATTGATCAGTAGCTGTATAGCAAAATCACAACTCAAAACCAGGATAAGAATCACATAAAAATTAGGAAGACCACTGCTTATACAATTGCATTCGTTAAGGGTGTGTTTGTGGTCAATGCCAGGTGTTTTATCAATTGCCATTAAACATGACTCAAAGTATTTTTTATAATGAGACAAAATGGATAGAGGGGCATATTTGCAGCATTTTTAAACAAACCGGGTTCGACATAGACAAGGACAAACACATTGTGGAGCACTTCCCAACCTAGCGTGTTCAAAAAGTAGAACTAAATGTATGTAGTCGTTCACCCAAACATGCCTTATGTTAATATTGTTTCACTGAGTTAGTTTCATATAGAGGAAAGGTAAGCGCACTGAAGTTGGACCTTTCATTTATATTTGAAAACTAGTGGGATTAACGTGCATCGCACGTAGAAATGAAATAAGCGATCTTATAAATAATCACGTAAATGTGCAATCAAGAGTAAGTAGATATGCAATAAGCATTCATGTAAAATAATTTCGTAAACATGCAATAGAATAATACATTGATATGAGATACCCGATCACGTAAATAATCACATGATTTTGCAATGGGAGAGTGAGTAGATATACAATGAGAATAGAAGAATATCAAATTATTCAAACAGCAAAAGAAGGCAATATCTTTCATATTGCTATTGTAGTAGTGTTAGCCATAGTTATAGATTTTAAAAAAAATTAAATAATTGGATAAACGTGTGAAAAAGGGATAGATAGGCCCTTGAAAGAAGATAAATTCTGATTGAAGAGATAATGAAATAGAATTGCACTAGGAGTTTAAAAATATTTTATCTAGAAACAATGCAAGACTTGAGGATTGAAAAGCATGGATTTCTAATTTCTTGTTCCTCATTGTTATACGTCATTTTTGACGTACTTGTATCCCCATGACGCATAAGGAGAGAGCCGGTAGTAACCTGGTCCCGCTGGGGCCAAAAACGCCGCTAGGCCACGGAACACTGTAGCAATAAGCATGATATTAGGAGACCTCCGAAAAAGTGTCAGAATGGCCTTAAATTGCATGAGGGTAGTTTTGGATGCCCTAAGGACACCCATAAAGTTTCGTCGCATTCCGACAAGTTTTAAGCCAATCAGGATGAAACTCAGTTTTCAAATCCAGTTCCCATCATGCTGAAAATGGATCATATAACTACAGCCCTATTTTATGGGTTTCAAAAGAGTATCAAACCACTGCCATTGGATCCCGAATGTCGAAAACCCCCCGAATACCAATTTCGACTCAATCAGACCCTCCTCGACCATTCTGGGCCTAACTTACCAAAAACAATGTGGGTTTTACACTATTGCGATGCAATCAAACCAGTTTCCATTAATGGAAACTGTGTTTTCTCATTGCGGGATAAATTTCAAGTGCTCATAACTTGCTCGTTTTGAGTCCAATTACGCTCAAAATCGGACACCAGCTAGATCTCGTCAATATGCTCATTTTGACATATGACGCGCATCATGGCATGGCTCGAAACGAGAGAATTCTTAGAGAGAAGATGGACTCAAAACTAGAAAATTCAGATTTAAAAAGAGAAACATCTCAATCTTTGAGAGGCTAAAGCTCAAGATCTCGATGTCAAATTCTCGCAAGTATGGGTTTGTTGCGACCGTGCTTCGAAGAGCTTCAGTTTGACATGTTTTTATATGTGATCGGAGGCCGGATGACACCGAATTTTGAGGTTGAAGAAGGCACATTTTTCTGGTCGCCGGAATCTCATTTTCTGACGACCTCCCAAATTTGGAATGTGCTCAAACGGAAACCAAAATGGATGAAATTTATCACAAAATGATCGTGATAGTATCCTCTTCAATTTTTTGTCAAAATGAAGTCTCGGAACATCACGGATCGTGCCAAATCGGTGGTCGAAGAATCAAAAGTTTATGAACTTGGCCGGATTTTAGGTTCTTCCTTAAAACTCCGTTCCAAGACGATCAATGGGTATCAAAATGTGCGTAATAATCCAAGCATCGATTCTACGACGTTTTATCGCTCGAATTGCCACCGAAAACGTCCGAAAATGCTCCTGGGGCCTAGCAATGGCAAAAGGCCCCTCATGGAGAGATGGTTTTGTCATTTCATGAAAAGTGCCTAAAGGTATTTTGGTCATTAATTCAAAAAATGGGATTAATATTTTTATTCCTTAAATGTATAATTTTCAACAATTCTAAAGGTTTTTGAGTATCCACCATTGTTTTGGGGTTACTCTATATAAGCATAGTGAAATCATTTGTAAATGAGTTTTGGAAATCAATTGAAAGAGCTTGAGAATTCTAAGAGCTTAGACTTCTTCTTTTGCTTTGATCCCAAATCCAAAACTCAAGGAGAGAGGAGAGAGAAACAATTCCTACATAGAGAAACTACCCCTAGGTACCCTCACTCCCTAGAACCTCAAAATTCTAACTTCCTAAAACTCCATACTCCCTACCCCATACACTCTAGCTACCATACACCTTAGGATTCCTAACTCCCAATCCTATTCCATACACCCTACACCCTACCTTAGCTTTCCTACATCCCAATCCTACTGCATACACCCTACACCCTACCTTAGCTTTCCTACACCCTACCTTCCATACACACTAGCCTAACCCATATACCCTAGCTTCCATGCACCTTACTTTATCCCAACCTACTTAAGTGCATACAACTAGAGCCTAGACCCTAGCCTCAACCCACAAGGACCAAGAACTCTCTCTTCTCCTTCTCTCTCTTCAACTCGGACCCAATTTGAGCCCTCTTTCACTCTTCTCTCTCTCTTCACTCGGACCCAGGGTGGGTCCAGGCTTCCCCCCTCTCTCTCTCTTTGTTCATTCTCTCGTCTAAAAAAAATCACGGACCCGCACCTAGGGCGGGCCTGGCTTCTCCCCCTCTCTTTTCTCTTACTCTCTCTACCTCTCTTGCCCAAGGTCACGGACCCGCGCCCTAGGTGGGTCCGACCCTCTCTCTCTACTCTCTCATCCTCCCTTACCCTCTCTCTCTCTCGCTCACGGTTATGGACCTGCACCTAAGGCGGGTCTGACCCTCTTTCGCCCTACCAGGTCCCGGACCCGCACCTAAGGCAGGTCCGTCCCTCTCCCTCTATATCCTACCCTCTCTTACCCTCTCTCACCCCCTTAGATGTACGGACCGCGTTATAGGCGGCTCCCTTCTACCCTCATCTCTATCCTACCCTCGCTGACTTCTACCTACCCCTCCAAGATGCATGAAGCCGCGCCATAGGCAGGTCCACCCTCTTTTCATCTCTTTAACTCTTCTCCCTCTCACTCTAATACTCCCCTCTCTCTCTAACTCATACCCTCACCTCTCATCCATCTATTCTTATTTCATTTCATTTTTTTATTATTCTCTCTTCACTCATCTCTTCTCTCACCCTTGAGTACTCGAGCCGGGGTCTTTTTGAGATAGTGTCTTAGGGTTCTAACTCTCAGGCTGTTGCTCTAACCATCAGTTCACATAGTGTTGTTAAGTCATAAGAGACATATTATCTTGCGCTCGATCACTCGAGCTGGGGTCATCCTAAAACAACTTTCTTAGAGTTTTAACCCTTGAACTACTCTAACCACCGGGTTACATAGTGTTCGAGCTGTGATAGATTTCTATATCTTCCACTCTCTTTTCTTCTCTCACTGGATCACTTTTAGGGGGCTCTTTGGGTTAGTGACTTAGTTACGAGCCATGTCTCGTAACTCCACTTTCCAATACCAAGGCTTTGAACCTAGTGCTTTCCCTTGTCTCCGGTAATACCTCTTAGGAGATGTTACGCTGGAAGGCTGCCCGATTCTCGGGTCATCCCTTCACTTCTTCCATCTCTTCTTCTTCTTCTTTTTACCTCTAAACCAAGCTCTCATCAACGCACTCTTATTCTTCTCTTTCTTATCTATTTTTCCCGTTACTCTAGCCTTTAAGACTAGAACTATTAACCCATAAAGTATATTAAGGGGAGGTTACCATAAGTGGATTCTGCCAGTAGTCCTTTACTGAGAATCAAAGTGAGATGTCGAGTTTAGAGAGAGGGCTGATTCAAAACGTGTTGTTGTACAGCCGGAGGGCTTTTGTAATTGGTCTAAGAGGGCTAAGGCCCGAACGCATTCCACAAACTCAACCGCGGTGAGGTAGGTGTTTGAGTCGACCTCTTTACCGCTTTAAAATCTTCTCACCAATGGAAATACCTATCCGCACAC
This sequence comes from Amborella trichopoda, assembly GCF_054954075.1. NCBI lineage: Eukaryota > Viridiplantae > Streptophyta > Magnoliopsida > Amborellales > Amborellaceae > Amborella > Amborella trichopoda. Next base: position 59,772,615 of record NC_142339.1, read on the forward strand.
AGCATGCGAGGCGCACACGCGCACGTGGATTGAGCGGTTGTCTGAGAGGGGGTTCATCGAGCCCGGTTGTCAACCGCTTTCACATCCCATGTACGAGCTCGCCCTCGAGTTTGGACTCGGGGCAAAATCATGCCCCCCAGGGCAATGGAACATCGCCTCCCTTCTTTGAACAAAACCAAGCTTCCAAAGGTGACCCCTAGCTCCCTACTCCCGGGGCATCATGCCTTACCTGAACTAATTGACTTTGCCTTAGTCTCTTTAAGGCAGGCCAATCAAGCAGGAAGCCACGCCCAATTCTAGTTCTGGAAGCACATCTACTGGAGTTTAAGAATCAAGCAGCAAAAAGGTATAAAAGTGTTGCTCGTAAGAAAGAAGTCAGAGTCTTCCACCTCGAAAGACTTATTAAAAAAAAACCCGTTCTACCCGTTGCGAACTACAGTAGAACTGGAGATGAGCGGTATTGTTCAATGCTCAGTTGTTGAAGTGCGGGAAGATGAACCCAGCTCATCTGAACCACGGCCCCAAGGTCGTCTTGAGCCACAATCTATGGAAGTATGGCCCCAAGGCCATCATGTGCCTAGTCAGTTCGAGCCATGGCCCCAAGGCCATCTCACGCCATATCTACCTAAGTTACGGCCCCAAGGCCGTCAAGAGCCGATAATCACCCGATCATCATGGCAATCCCAAATCCAATTGGGGCAATCTGAACCCTTGTCCAGATAGAGGCACAAAGCGAACTAGAATTACTTCAACCATGGAACCGCTTAGTCTTGAAGAGCGAGCTGATGTGATGGTAGTCAATCAAGACGGTGATGGTCCCGAAGATCCAATGGCACGCTTTAATGAAACCTTGAACCATATCTTGGATAGGCTCAAAGACCTAGAAAGTGCTTGACCAATCAGGGCATCTTCTCACCAGGGAGCAAATTCCCCTCTTGCACCTCAGTTTGAAGAAGAACAACAAAGACCTCCACCTCCTCCCATAGCTCAAACCTCACGACCTCCAATTCCTCCGGTCCATCCTGATGCTCAACCCAATGTAGTCTCTCAGGTTATTTCCCCAACAGTCACATAGAAGGACATTCAAAATATGATCAATCGAAGTATTCAAGGCTTACAAATCTCAAAGGCTCATGAAAATGCCCATTACAAAAAGTCTTACCCGCCCTTCATTGATCAAGTCTCTTTTCCCTCAGGATACCAAAAAGGAAGACTACCTATCTTTGACAACGCCGTCTCACCCCAACAGCATGTGGCACACCTCATGTCAGCATTCCAAGAGTCAGCATCCGATCCCAGATTACTTCTTCGACGGTTTGTGGAAACACTAGCCGGCGGGCCTGCCTTTAAATGGTATGCACGTTTGTCCCTGAATTATGTCCACTTCTGAGAAGAGATGGAGCAGTTGTTCTACGAACGCTTTTATGAAGTTGAGCGAGAAGTTCGAGCCATAGAACTCCTCACCATGACTCAAGGGGTGAACGAGCCAGTGAATGAACACATCCAGAGGTGAAGAGACCTAGCGGTATACCAGAGCAACCCCATGCTCGAGATTGATGTTGTGCAAATGTGTATCAAGAACATGAAGAAGGAAATCTCCCTTCAAGGCGAAGCTTCTAATCCTACCACTTTCTCATACATGATCTCTAAGGCAGTAAAGTTTGAAAGCTTACTTAAACACCATGGTGGGACTTAGTCTCAGACCTCGGGGGGAGGTCAAGGTCAAACCTTCACTAATAACAGGTCCAACCCTCACACTGGTTATTAAAGAGATACATTCAGTGCAGCGGTTATCGCCACCCCCATTCTTCCCAAACCTCCTATTGCCAATGCACGTCTTAAGACATTGTATACTTCACGGGAGATAGCACAACTCAGGGGTCAAGGGGAACCCCAACAACGGCAACAACAACCTCAGGCTTATAAAAGGGTATCTCCACCACCAAATCTTTACCAGCCCAATTACTTTGAGCAGAGGCTGAACAAACAATATAGCTTTAATAAAGCTTGGCTACCAATCCTTTTGAAAATGTCGTTGGAACAATGTATGATAGTTCTTCCTGAGCCAAAGAGACCAAACCATGTGGGGCTCACCAATAACAAGAAATATTGCGCTTATTATTGGATGTTGAGTCATCCTGTTCAAGACTGCTTCCATCTCAAGAACCATATTGAAGCCCTGATTCAGAAAGGGCAGATTCATTTAGACAATCTTAGAAAAGCCTTCGAAACTGCTGAAGCTGCACATGTGGTCATAGTAAGAGAAGGACGAGTGCAGACTTTACGACCAGAAGAAGTACCATCTGACCTTCTTCTATACCTCTTCGCAATGATGGCGTTGCAAGGGTTGATTACCCCGCTCTCATCAAGACAATCTTTGGTGCCCATTCCACCAAGTGTGGGGCCATGAGATATCTCAGTGTTCGAGTTTCAGGACATTTGTACAAGAGTCCATAGCTGAAGGACAGACATTGTAAATGTACAGTCCGAAATCGTGCACCACCTAATCCAGTGACCCCTGAAAATGCCACCAAGGCACCTTCTACTTCTCATAGTGAAATGGAAGAAAAGGAAGCTCAATCAGATGAGTCTAAGAAGACAGGTGAAATAGTTGAGGCATCGCACATGATTACAATTCAAGAGGAACAGCCTCGGGGTGCCCCCATGGATGAAGTATCCCCCGACATGTTTCCTATCATTTTTGATATGCTCATACAACAAGAGATGATCCAGCCTTGCTTGCCTAAGAAGGTGAAGCACTTGAAGAACGAATGTAAGGATTTATGGTGCTCGTATCATCAGATAAAGGGACATGACCTATTTCAGTGTCCATCTTAAATGAGTTCATAAGAAATGGTGAAGGGTTCATAGATAATACACCACCTCCACGTCCAAAGGTCGTTCAAGAATTTGAAGCTTTGTTCCATAAGATGGTTGAAGAGGTTCATGCTCTTGGTCGTGAAACCCCGAAAGTTCCTATTCCCCAAGCCCCTATCGAAGTACCCAGGTCATGGCAGGAGCACCATGGCCGTGGTAAAATGAAAAGCCTCAAGAGAGAGGGAATTCGGCAAGCTCATGTGCTACCTATGCCACAAACTCGCAACATCGTACCTGTTAAAAAAAAAAAGAAAAGTAAGAGGTCTTCGAAAGCTCAACGTCGAAAAGCAAAATTGCCTCAACTACCAGTTGAAGCGGCATTCCTTCCCCCTATTCCCCCTCTTCCCACCTTGTATGACTTTATTCCAAGGCAAGTCCTTTTTGCTGAGGGTGGTCAATACATAACTATGAAAACTCTTCAAAACCCGTCCAGTAAGGGCGAAGACATTAAAAGCACCCCAGAACAGTCTAACAAAGGTGAAGACTCTAAAAGCAACCCTCAACGGTCCATGCAAGGTAAAGACCTTAAAGATCCCCCACACTTGTACACCAAAGGTTACAACGTTAAAAGATCCTCGATTACGTCCAATGAGAGTGAAGACGTTAAAAGCCTCTTTGAGTCCAATTCAAGTGATGACCCCAAAAGCGACCTGGTTCGGTTCAATTTAAGTGATGACCCTAAAAGCTCTGTCCCCTCTTCTATCCCTGATTCTTCAACCCTTCTTCTCTGTCAATACCTCTCTCTAAACTCACTTTGAAGTGTCCAAACTTTGAGGCTCTTGATGAAGAGCTCAAACTGTACAATACCAGCAAACAACATCGCAAGTAGCTAAGGAAGATGGTCGCTCAAAAGGCCGGATTCTTGAGCGTTGGAGATGCTATGGCTTTTGCTGCCAAAAAGGACAAGCGTTGTCCTACTCCAGAAGAAGTATTCAATCAGCTTCTAAACTCGAAGCCTAAGAAGAAGTCTCAATGGTCTATAGAGACCGACTTGGGGAAATTTTGGAAGAACTCGAAAGGAGAAAGTTCTTCAAATTATGAAGCATGCCACATGTTGGTTTTTCATGAGGGAAGCACAATAGCTGCAGTTGACCAAATGCGACTGCGATAAGGAAAGAGACTTAATCCAATTCAAAGATCAACTCTACCTAAACTCCTAAAATGCCCCAGACCACCACTAGTTCCATATCCAAATTCACCTATTCCCACACAAGAACCACCCCCTCTTCTAAAATACCCGGGACCACCACCAATCCCTTACCCAAATCCTTCACCCTCCTTCCTCAAAATTCCTGAACCATCACATCCTTCATCTTGCCCTGTCATACCGACACCTACTCTGGCTGCACAGCCAAGCCAACCTCTCTTCCTCTTCCGACAACTACAACCGACCCTGCTTTGGCGGCTATAGCAAACCCTTCCCCTTCAAAAACCACTCCATTACCACCTGTCCCTCCAAAACTAGTGGTGAACCAAGGAGTCGTCTTTCCTGAAGCCGACAAAGTTAAATATGATGTGATTGGGCACTTGAGGAGACTACTAGCTCTCTTAAGAGTCTATGAAGCTCTTATGTTATCAATTGACTTTCGAATGGCTCTGGTGCAAACTCTTTCCCTGCCTAAAGTATATGAGACTGAGATTGAGCGAATTGAGGTAGACCCTGCAATCATTAACAGTTGCATGACTATCACTTTCTTTGATGATGACCTTTAGTTGAGCGAGAGATTTCATAACCAGCCTCTCTTTGTGATTGGTGAACTGCATGCATGCCCAATCAATCAGATCATGCTGGATGAAGGATCAGCATTGAATCTTATGCCTAAGAAAATACTCACTCGGATCGGGATAGGCGTTGAGCAGCTCGAGCCAACGAGCTTGACAGTTCGGGGATTCAACCAGTCGAGAGAGAAACCGACTGGTTTGTCCGTCTCAAGCTCAAAATTGGAGATTTGAATGCTTCCACACTGTTTTATGTGATACTTCTTACAACATTCTTCTGGGTCGTCCCTGGCTACATGATCATGGGGTTGTTCCATCTACACTCCATCAATGCTTCAAATATAGTCGAGATGGAAGGCAACACACGATTTATGCTGATAAAAGATTGTTTCCCATTGCTGAGTCGCACTATGCTGATGCGAAGTACTATTTCACAGATCCTATGCGATCTCAAGAGCTAATGTTGCCTATGAAAGCCACTACGAACCCTAACATGAGAGAGACTGTTGAAACCTCTCATGAAGATGTTGAGGATATGGTGGGATCACTTAATCACATGTTTCAAGAAGAGAAGAGGGGTGTAAAAGTGATTCCCTTGACCCCCATTGATGGAAATTTACCAAGTTCTCCAGTGGAAGTGATGACTCAAAGTCATAAAGGGGAAGCCTCATCCTACCTCACCTTCACAAGAACCCATTACAATGGTGGCTCAAACTGAGCAAGTCATGAAAGAAGAAATCACTGGCTTGACCACTCTAACACCGACAGTAACTTATGCTCATGGTGACGTGAAAGTGTTACGCATCCCCATTCCCTTTATAGAAGCTAACGTTGCTCGTCGAGCTGAGACTGACCAGATAGTTGACCAAAAGGTCTTGCACATTCCAGTCTCTCTAAGAGAGGTGAATGATGCTTACCTTACTCCCCAAGTCAACTATACACCAAATCAACCCAAGGTGTTGCAGATACCAGTGGTTTTGCATATTGAGGAGGATGATGCTCACCTCATACCACCAACCCCTTTCCAGCATGACCATTTCAAGGTCTTGCAAATCCCCAAGGTCTTCCATATCCCAGCCCTCCAATGGGAGGAGGATAATGCTTACCTCACCTCTTCAGCTCCATATCAGCAAAGCCGCCCTAAAGTCTTGCAAAGCCGCCCTAAAGTCTTGCAAATCCCCGAGGTCTTGCATGTCCTAATCCCTGAAAGGGAGGAGGATAGTGCTTACCTCACTCACCAAGCCAGCTACATGCATGACCCTCAAAAGGTCTTGCACTTCCCAACCCCTGTCATGGAGACCCAGGTTGCTAATGAAAACATGACATATAGTCCTCTTTCCCTCTCCAATGACTTCATTGGTACTCCCGAACAACGATATGAAGTTTAAAGAAAAGCTATTATTGCTGAGTTGAAAGAGCAGGTTCAAGATTTACTCAATCAGGTCGAAACCATAAGGAAGGGAAAAGTTAGGGTGAAGGAAGTGTCACCTCCAAGTTCTTTTTCAGTCCCTCTACCTGGTTTCATTCTAGAAACCAGGAATGCTGGTGCTCCAAAGAACTCTCAGGGTTTCTCTTCTACAGATGCCTCAGTGTTACCGCAATGGGATCTTTATAGTCCCAAAGCTCATCAGATTATGAAGAAAATGGACTATGAACCGATAAGAAATCAGGGGTTAAAAGACAGTAAAGGGATGCTAACACCCTTTGCAGTTATCGAGACCACAACATCTCAGCATACCCAAAAGAAGGGCCTTGGATATTCGGGGCACACTGGGCTACCTCCCAGATCACTCTTGACTGAGCAAATCTTACATGTGACGGTATCTCAAGAACCGCCATTATCTCCCCTTGAACAATCCTTCCTTGAGGAGTCTATTCCCCTGGAGTCTCAAGAAGAAGTAGAAGTTGCCCAAACTTCTCAAGAACCTAAGGGTTCAGGAATGAAGGAAATAAAAGAAGAATTGCTAGTCATCAAGCAAAAAGTTGAAGTTCTTAAAGCTGATGAAGGAACTTCTAACCCCTTACCCCTTGACGAGGAGGAAATAGAAGAGGTACTGGAAGTCTTCGAAGATGGTGGTCAAGCCACAACTGATGATTTAGAAGAGGTAAACTTGGGTGATGAAACTGACCCAAGGCCAACCTTCATCTCAGCTATTATGCCTCCTAAAGAGATGCCCGGTCGAGACCCCAATGTCACAGTTCATATGTTAGGGATTGATCCATCCTTTAAGCATGTTAAGCAAAAATCAAAAAGGTTCCGAGCTGATCTTGAGACACAGATTGAGGCTGAAGTGAACAAGCTTAAGACAACAAATTTCATCGAAGAAGTCAAATACCCAAGGTGGTTGGCCAATGTTGTACTAGTCGAGAAGAATAATGGTCAGATCCGAGTCTGTATTGACTTCCGTGATTTGAATGTAGCTTGTCCTAAAGATGACTTTCCCCATCACTTCACTGAAATACTGATTGATTCAACAGCCAATTGCCAGCCCTTCTCCTTCATGGACGGTAATTCAAGTTATAACCAGATAAGGATGGCACCTGAAGATGAAGAGTCTACTACCTTTCTAACTCCCAAAGGGGTTTTCTGCTATACGGTGATGCCCTTCAGTCTCAAGAATGCCGGAGCCAGCTACCAAAGGGCTATGACCACTATCTTGAAAGATATGTTGCATAAAGAAGTGGAATGCTACGTAGATGATCTCGTAGTAAAGTCCAATGAGAGAAGCAATCATATCCAAAATCTTGAAAAAGTCTTTGAAAGACTTCGTCTGCACCAACTCAAGATGAATCCCTTGAAGTGTGCCTTTGGTGTCAAATTGTTGATCTCGTAGTAAAGCACACTTCAAGGCCTTGAATCACTCAGGAATAACTCACAAATAAGTCCAAAAAATTATAGCGTTCCTTAGGCTACAGTCAACCATTAGCCATCTAGTTGCTTAAGGGAGGTCAAGGATTGGAAAGTTATCAAATTGCTTGAAGCCTGCTTTAAGAGCAGTGGGTTGGTGCTTCAGGCAAAATGGTGAAGTCTTGAGGTATTTTCTAGAAAGATATGCACATACGAATATTTGTACCATTTTCCCCCTTTTTGTTGTGCCATCTTTCTTTTTTCTTTGATCGCTTGGATGAGATCTACATGTGTGCAAAATTTAGGGTCCAACAAACCCCTCTAGCACAAAGTGGCTTATGCTACAATCTAAGCCTGTGGGCTTATAGAATCTTTTTATATACATAATACATACATATCAGGTTTTGTTTGAAGAGGCCAAAGAATTTGCCGAAGCAGACCCTGGTTTGGTTTGGAGTTTGGAAAGTGGTTTGCTTCAATTTGGATGGAGGAGCTGCAGACAACGGCCTCTTACAGCAAAAGCTAAGGGAATCAACTAACATTGCTCCTCTCAAGTCTGTGCTGAAAACACATCATGCTAATGTCATCCCTCTAGCACTTATAGGGATTCAAATTTCTCTGTTACACCAAGTGGATTTCTAATATACAATAGATAGGTTATCCAGACAGATATTAAGGTGAAACTCAGTTCCAACATTTGAATCATTGTCACAAGGTGTTTTGCCCTAGGGCAACCACCACACCCCGTACATTACCAAGGGTTTTCATTTTGACTTCTATGTTATCACTTATTCAAGTTTTGCTGATAACAACTTGAAGGATATTGCATGAAATAAAGGAATACAAGAAAAAGGAAAATCCTCTCTAAATCTTGGGTGTTTAGGGCCTTTAAACACCATTAATATGTTTGGGAGCTTAAAAAAACATAGCAAAAAAACAAAATGACCAACATACTAGGTCAGAATCTTAAAAGTTCAACCTTGAACACCAGCTTTGTCAGAATTAAGGTTGTAAGGGTGGACTGTACCAGTAGGTCTGGTCCCTTGTTCAAAAGGTCATACTGGCAAATGTGGTAGGTCATACTGGCAAATGTGGTCTACTCAGGTCTTTTTAACACCATTATAAGCAAGATGAAACCCAAAAATGGGAAGGGACAAGTCCTTTATAAATCAAGCAGGTCAGAGTTTGTCACACAAGTCTTTGTAAATGGTGTGAGAGTCAGCAATAAAATTCTGTATCTTGATACAAATGGTGTTGTGCACCATGCCTCCAGTAAGTTTCAGGTAAACTATGAGTCTGATTGGTTCTTTAAGCTTTCTAGATACCGCAATAGTGACTTCACATAAGAGATGTGCTAAAGCATGTACTAACTAGATGCTCTCTTCACATAGGAAAGGTAACATGCCAAGGGCTCAAGGCCATAGAAACAAGCCTGGGTGGTAGCAAAACGAAGAAGCAAAACCCCAAAGAAAAGTCACAACAGAATATAAACAAATATTCATAAATAATTACTTAAAATATGGAGAAATAATACATCCGATTGCAGAAATGAAATTTTAAAAAGTGGCCAATTCATGAATCGGAAATAGGAGAGATATAACACAGTGAAAAGTTTCAGACAAAGAAACAATGGGTTGAAATACTGATCTCAATAAGAGATACATCCATCATGGATTCAATGGCTATGAGTGAAGCATGAGCACAGCGCAGAGCACTCAATTGTTGTAACCCCTTCAAATTTCATTACTTGGAAAACCAGGTAAACAGAGGTAAGATCATGTGATTTGAATACCCATGTAAAAAATAAACTTCAGGCCTGGAGATATGCCCAGAAAAGCCCCATATATGACCAAAAATTGAACCAAATACGTTTAATGCTATTCTTGAGCTTGGAGAATATACCAATATATGTCCACACTGCCAATATTAAATAAATTTATGATGAACCAAAAAGCAGCTAAAGTGACAAATTTTAATGAGTCCATCACACTAACCATTGATGATGAATTCCGAGAACCAGATCTCTCAGAGTACCAATAAGCACGGGAAGCCTCCAAAACTTCAACAGAGAGAACAGCACCAGCAACAGCCCCTAATCCAGCTCCCCGGAGAACACCACTATCAGAAGCACGGCCGGCCAATGCACCAGTGACTGCTCCTGTGAATGCTCCAGCTGCAAACAATGAAAATCATTAATAGTAACCAAACATGGTATCTGAAGATTATTTAATAGTCCGTGTTATATAGCCATTTCGTCTAAGCCAAAAGAAAAATTATATTACAGTCATCATTCCAATTAGAGGACATATGAAATGAAACATAGAAATTACAAGTACCATGAGTGTGGCCACAATGACAGGTGAGTTAAAATCCATGGGTAATGAACTAATGATCCCTCCCCTGGGTTACATCTTGGACCAATCTGAGTATGAGAGAGCTTGAGAAACAGATAGGCTTTCTTTTGAATTTTCAAATAGATGCCTCGTTCATTACCATGGGATCTTTATGTACGAGACAGGTGGGAGCAGACAATAATTATAGAAATTTACTTGCAAAGGGAATGAGTCAAATAGCATGCTTGATGATATAATGTAGAGACTTTTGCGCTAGATACAACAAAATTCAGAACTGATCTTTTTCTTTTTTTCTGGTAAGCCGAAAGCTAAAGAATGACTTAAACTGACAGGTAATCTTGCTCAACAAGAAAAAAAAGATCCGTCAAAGGCATGAGGCATTGATGAGAGTGAAATGATTTAGCATCAAATTCAGAGAGTCAATATACATAAAATTTTCAGTGGTCTATGCATATGACCATCCAACATGAGAAGCTACTTCGACATTATGAAATTGCTGATGATTGTTCTAGGGGATGCACTCCAAATATGAGTTGTTCCTGAAAACTCAAATAATATACCTTTTTAGTTATGGACCCAGTTTAACAAGTCCGAGGAAGCAATAAATTACTGGATGAAAGCATTAACCAAAAAATATTTTTTAGTTTATAATCTTTATTTTTATGGATGAGTGAGATTTATCCTTAAAGAAAAGCAAAAGAGTTAAAGAAATGCCCTGAAAGATTCTATCTTTTGAGTGGCTGTGAGGCAATGAAAATCTTCACTCTATTTCTGAGCATTGTTTTGGCGATATTTACAAAACATAGATATTGTTATTCCTCTCTCCTCTCTCCAAAATCCCTTGACATAATAACCAAGGTATGAGAGAAGCAACAATTTTCCACAATACCAATAAGACACTGAAAAGGCCAGAGAAAAAGATACAGATTGATCTCACATGATCTTCATATGAACGACCTCCCTACACGAGATACAGAGTTTGGCAAGTGGATACACTGATACTTGAGGTTAAGCTCAATCTTCTCCAAAGTCCTTATGCATCCAAAGGCCAAGACCGTTGGGAAACCTAGGATGTTGTAGAAGAAACAATAATGGGAAGGATCAACATCAACAGCATCAAGTGTCATACAAAATGACCTGAGAATGGAGAATTCAAAGGCTGTAATGATATGTTAACAATACACCAACGCTCGGATATGACCGTCAGTGTCAGACACGTATCGGAAGTGTCATACATGTAAATCCCCAATCAAGACATGGAGCTGAATTCTACATACGGTTTTTATAATTACTAAAACAGCTACAAGATATTAGTTCTTACGGATTTCCTCCCATCTGTCAGGCACGACAACCTCGTGAACAATATTCGCTTCTCTCCTTAGTGAAACCAAGGATGAAGCTTTTTCATCAATTTGGACCCCTGGCATTCACTTTTTCGAGTAATGTTGAAGTTTGTTTAAGAATCTGTTATGGATAGTTTTCCAACTCGCTCAGTATTAATATAAAAGATACTTTACATCTTCCACCCAAAGCCATGCATTACTTTATTCTTCTTTATTGAAAATCCAGGGACCCATTCAATCTCTTTTTAACATTTTCTGTAATTCATTTGCCTTAAACCTACATCTTTTTCACCTCGATCGTATCTGCATGTATCACCAAATAAATAAAGATGGAGTTACAAGTATTTCATTGTCATTTTTTTCATACGTATCAACCCTTCCCAGAGAGTAATTGAAGCTATACAATTGAAACAGGCTACTGCTAGCATCCACAACTTTAGTGGAAGACAGAAAATAAAAGTGCGACACGGCTACAAAATGGAAGAAAAAAAAAAAAACAGAACCTTCAATTTCCCCAGCCAAACAAAATGCCCCTCTCGAATGAAAGAATTGGTGGTCTAGATACAGTTACCTATAGCAAAAATTCCAGTAAGAGCTCCAGAAAGTGCACCAGCAATCAAGCCTGGGAGATAAAAACGAGAACTGTCTCTCTGCTGTCTCACCCCATCGTCAGCCCTCGCAGGGGCAGAAGTTGAAGAAGAAGAGAAAGGCACCACAATTGGATTCGGAGCCACCCCTGGATTCTGCATCATCATCATTGTCGTCACTGAAGAATTAGCATAGGGTGCGCCGCAGAGGGTACAAGAGCGGGAGTCGTTGTCGTTGTTCCTAAAGGTACACCAGTCACAAATCCATACCGCCATCTCATCCTCTGCTCTGCAGGGGATAGGAAATGGGAATAATGATCATAAAATTCTCAGCTCCTCTCCCCTCCGCTCCGCTCCGCTCTGCTCAAATTGATAATGATAGATCACTCACCGATTGGGATGAAAGTCTCGTGGATTCTATGATGAATCTAAAAGCTTGAGATCGGAAAAGGTAGTGGTGAAAAAATCTCATCTACGTGGCTTTGGGGCTTTTAATATATCACATGCTGCTGGTACAAGGTAAAATGAAATAGCACGCTCGTAACGGAGAGATCAAATAGCTTTAAGGGCGGCTTCACGACTCATGAAGAGAGATTCCAGTTTTGACAAATGATCGGAGATTGTACCTTCCTTTGGACTTGAGCCTTTTTATATTACCATAACGTTACAACCTTAACAAGGCGCACCTCCAAATTTTACCGCTGATGTAAAAATAGTTTTAATATTATTTTAAAATCTACTAATTATAAAATTTTAAACTCTAAAAATAATTAAAATCAAGTAGATATATAAATATATGAAAATCTTAAAAATTGTCGATCTAGATAATGTGTTGTAAGGTGCTTCTCTCAAAATCTTTTATTTTTTCATAATCATACAACTCGACGATGTCTAGATAATCAATTAGAGAGTTTTTCAATATCAAAATAACTTTTTCTAACGGATTTTTGAAGTGCATTTTGGAATTGCATCCTTCCATGAACTTCTTCCTTTTTTTACAGATGGAATGGAAGGACAAGTGTTAAAGATGGGTGATGAAATAAATGGGGAAGGTGGAAGTGAAGGGGCCGGCAAAGTTATGCTTCGCATTGGGCCACGTGTTCCCCGTGAGTGGCAAGTTGCTTTTGAAATCACTTGTTCGCACAGTTTTACTCTTACTCGGTCATTAAAAATATATCTGATGGGCACGGAATGCCCAATCCGACTTACAAATCCGTCGTTTATGTCAATATATAGAAAATTGTTCGGGTGAACCAGCGATTTGTGATAGGAAATGGCATTTTGTTACAATAAAAATGTCGATTTATGGATTCGAATAGGTTTTTTTTGTCGATTCATTATTTTTTTCGTGCATTAAAACAATGATCTGGACTGATTTTTGCGATGCTCGCATAGTTTGGTATAATAATTATGATATATCATTCAAAAATTCCATATTCGTAGAAAAACCTGTTTACAGTTCCATATATGTGTCAATACTTGTTCCTTTGCCCAGAAAGAGAAAGAAATAGAAAACTAAAAATGAGCATCGATTCACAAATGAGGGTAAAATCTTCAAACTACGGGAGGAATGACCACAAAAAAATAACCCTCTTTATTAATAACTTGGGCCAAATACTCTGCGGTCCCAACAAGTGGTACCGAATACCTGAGATCGCAAACCAAAAAGACCATATCAATATATTTGAACTAATGCTCCAACAAATCAGTGCTCCCTCTTAAAGGGGCGTTGTTTTATTTTTTATTTTTGATAGAATAGTTTAGCATTTTGAATCTTGCACACAAAACCAACGGCTTTTTTTGGGAAAAAGTATTTCCCCAACGGAATCTATTATACCTACTTTTGGTTAGCAACACTCTCTTTCATGCGCAAGGAAGCAACCGCATAGGTATTGTTTTAGCTTGTACGAGATTTTGTGATGTTCTCAATTAATTAAGTGCAATTTTTCTTTTCTAAAGTTAAATTTTAATCTTCTTTTTTTCTTTCACTCCTTTCCAAAAGCTAATTTTCTATAAACCGTGAGAATAATAATAACTTAATCTAATTAGTGTCATCGTATTTCTTTGCCATGGGAGGGAAACTTAACATGACTTTCTTTCTCCATTTTAGTGTAACCATAAGAGGAATGCCTTTTGATAACCAGCTAATACCCAACATTGATTCTCCCCCATTTGATTTATCAATAAAAGAAACTCATCCTCTCATTTGGGATCAATACATGGATTTCCCTTTATATATCTCACCGTTCTATCACAAACTGTATGCATGAGGATTGTGACCTCCGTGTAACAAAACTTATTCCATTAGTAAATAAGTCATAGATAGATATATATAATAATTTCGAATTTCATGACACACTCCAAAGCATCAAATTTGATTAGAAATAATTGTGATCCCCTTATAACAAAACGAAAAAAACCTTATAGTATACAATCCCTAATATTAAATATTCCTCAATTTGTATGCCATTCAAATGCCTTCTAATTTTCATATTATAAGCTCATGTGTGAATTTTTGTGTTCTCCTATCTTTCTTTAAATACCCAAATTAAGGAACTTCGAGTTTTGAATTGTTGTCCTTTTCTTTGTTGAGTCACGTATCGATTCAAAACTTGAGCTTTTTAACTTACTTTTTTGAAAAATAAGTGGTTTGAAACTTGAAATTTTGAACTCCTTATTCATTGAAAGAATGCAAATGTCTATTTTTTAGACCATTACAGTAGTTAAAATGCCGTGATATATTTTATGGTCATCACGGGATTTAAAAATCGTAACACTTTTCATGGTCATTATAATATTTTAAATGCTGTGATATCTTCACGGTCATACGACTAAAGTGAAAGTTATTTTGGTTAAAAAAAAGTGAAAAGTGAAAAATCATAATTTTTTATGTGTTATTATAGATATTCTCACAAAAAATTATAATTCATGCCCATGCCCTTTTGTTTCTCCCTCTTTTGCCCTGAAATGGGAAGTGGTAAATAAATTTTGGACCTGGTTTCTAGGCGGCCAAGCCCGTATATGTAGAAATGCGGGCCTCTTAATAAGTCTATTTTTGAGATAGATTTTAAGACTTAATTTTTAAAAACATGTAATCTCTAACATGAGATCATGAATATGAAAACATACATAAGTTTTAAAAACTATAAATAATAATAATAATAAGAAAACATTTAAACCGTTAGTTTCCATTGTTTTTAAATGAAACAAAAGATGGATGCTTAACACTTTCCAGACCGCATATGTAGAAATGCGGTCCAACCCGCATGACATAATTTTCCATAAATTTTTGGCTTCAAAATTTGAAGTTTTGAACTCACGAAATAAAAGCGTCCTCACTTTCGACCATGAAGATCTGAAGTAGAAAAATACTTCATTGGACCTTCGAAGTTCGAAACAAGGGCATTTCGACAAAAACTTAAAAAAACCAAAGAGAAAAATAAGATCACAAAATTTTGGAGAGAACTGCATACTTAAAAGAGGCATGAGCGTAAATTTCTTCAACTTAATACACTGGCATTATTTGCAAGGCACGTTGCGATTATCTGCCAAACCCCATCCAGCAAAGGAGGTTTTCTTTTTCAATCCCAAATTCCAATTCCCGTTTCAGAAGCTCAATCTCTCTATTTCCCAGCAGATCTGGTGGGTTGCAGAGACAATTGATTAATCTGAGTAGTAGTAGTAATAGTAAGGATGTGTAGATTTTGGGGCTTTCTCCCTCTCCTTGTGCTTGTATTGTTTCCTTGGGAGGGTCTGAGCCTCCGCTTTGATTTAAAATCGGGTAGTTCAAAATGCATAGCCGAAGACATCCAGATCAATGCCATGGCTGTCGGTCATTACAGCGTCGTTGACCTTCAAGAGGGACAGCCCACACCCGATTCTCACAAGATCACCGTCCGGGTATTACATATTAATCTTTTCCTTTTCTCTCTTACACTTCATCGCCTTATCAATCTTTTGATTTTGATTATTGTTGCTGTGTTTCTTCCACTTGTATTTCTGGTGGACTGATCTGCGAGACTTATGAACCTAGGTTACGTCCCCTTATGGAAACAGTCTTCATTATGGGGACCATGTGGATTCTGGTCAATTTTCCTTTACATCGACTGAGGCCGGGGACTACATGGCTTGCTTTTGGGCGGCCGACCACAAGCCCCCTGAAACCCTCACAATTGAGTTTGACTGGAGGACTGGAGTCGCTGCCAAGGACTGGCCCAACGTTGCCAAGAAAGGCCAGATCGACGTGAGTTTCCTCTCTCTCTCTCTCTCTCTCTCTCTCTCTCTCTCTCTCCATCTATCTATCTTTCTTCTTAATGGGCTTGTTTCAAATGTATAGTCTTTCTCCATTTTCAGCGCCTTTGGAAATACAGTTTGTGAGGAAAATTATTCATTGTGATCTGTTCAGAATATCTTTGACATCGCTGGTCTCTGTCTTTGAGACAAAGGAAGTAAACCCATGTTATATTCTGTTAATTTGATTTTTCTCCTTGAATGAATTTCTAGGACATTCCAGTCGCCATTGTGCTTTCAGGATAGATAATCAAGATATTACATGGTCTGCTAGGAAAAAAATTTAAAAACATAGAGTGATTATATTTCATAACTTTAGAAGTTTTGGTGAAAGGGGTTAGTGACTTTGGTGTTAGTATTTTTAGTTTCCAAAAAGTACTAGTTAGCATTTGTGTCAAATGTGGTTTTTCTATGTTCTTAATATTTGGAGAGAAATCTCTAAAAAAAAAAAAAAATTGGAGAGAAAAAGTGGTGGGTTTTAGTTCCATATTGAAGAATAGTGTAGATTTAGATGATTTTTATATGGGGACATTCTTATGCCTTATGTTCATGGAACAAGGAGAGAGTGTGGGTGCATGTGCGTCGCACATTCATGCCCGTGTGTGTGTGCAAGGGTACTTGATAGTGTACTTTGCACTTCCTCCACTCGCATCGATGCAGAGGCGCCCTTAGCCTGTGCATGGATTTGGGTCAGGCTCGCGGCTTGCCCCATTTTTCGAGTCGCAACTAGTACTCATAACAATGTGCATGCGTGGTCACTATTGGCTGTTCTAATGGTTAATAGCCGTTGGATTGTGACTGCTGGAGACCCAATAGTCACATGCCATGAACAATAGTGATTGTTCACATGAAAAACCACTTCTAAGAGTCACTATGCACTCTATAAATAGGGCTCGAACTCCCCATTTTCTTCACACCTTTTTACTTCATTCTTCTCTCTCCCGACGAATTTCTACTCCTCTCTCTCTAAAAGCAAAAATGTGCACACACACACACACACTCACTCTATCTCTCTCTCTCTCTCTATTTCAAGCAACTCTAGTGCTCAATAGGCTTTCTTATAGCATGCAATAATAGGTGAGTATTTGTGTGACTTTTTGTTTTCGATTTCCCAAGGCGGGTTTTGTTGGTCTACCTTTTTTGCACACCCTAATTTTACTATAAGGGGGCAAAATACAGTCTTGAGAGAGCGCTTTTTAGCGTGACTGTTTACAAGAAGGTCTTCCATTTCTATTTGATTTTTCATATTATTTCCTCATCAAATAATTATGTCTTAGTCTCATATGGGTTCCACAATCATAGGAAGAATTGGTTCCATGACCGATATGGCACTCAATGGGGCAATTTCACCCACCAACTTTCCAACTATTCAAAATGTATTTTTGGGTGAAATAATGGAAGCAAGTGTGAGTTCAATCAAAGTCATGAATCAGGATTTCACAAAACTTGATCACTTTGGTGGGACTAATTTCAATAGGTAGCAACAAAAACTTATGTTCTTGTTGACCACGCTTAAGATTGCATATGTAATCACTAAATAAACGTCAGGGTTACCATCACCAAATGAAGAGGAGGACCCCGAATTAACCAAATATCGATAAAAGTTGATAGAGGATGATTATACCTAGAAGGTTCATATTCTCAACGTGCTTACCGGACCAATCTATGACATGTAATGCTCAGTGGCATCGACGAGGGAACTTTGGCATATGTTGGAGACCAAATATTTAATGGCGGATTCGGGTAACCAATGTTTTTTTATTTTCTAACTATTTGGATTTTAAGTTCACTGATAACAAGCCCATACTCAACCAAGAAAGAATATAATTTACAACTTGGAAGTAAACTCAAATCAAGTGGAATTGAGCTAGATGAAGCTTTTCAAGTGGGAGCTATTATAAACTTGATTACTTGAACTTGGTAAACTTAAAAATATTATTACTATCGTACCTGGATCATTTTTGGCCCTTTGCCTCATCGCCATTGGACTCCCAAAAGACTTTAATGAGCACTTGTAATTTATCAGCTTATCAACGCATACAATATCTTGCCTATCAGTATCAGGGACTAACACATATCTACACTTATTAAATCCAGTCATAATTGCGTCATTTGTGTGTATATCCTTGTCAACATAAAAAAAAGGTGGGTTCAAATAATAACCAGCAGCATACAATGGCCGATGTAGCTTCTTATCCCACTTCTCATCAATAATCTCCAAAACAGGTTTGTAGCAGTTCCCATCATTATCAAAATTTTGGGCTATCTCTCTTTTGCATTTCTCCACAGCCTCATATATATAGCCCATAGAACGCTTGTCACTATCAACTATGCAAAGGACTTTAATAAGAGGAAAAAATACCTTAAGAGCACCCTTTACCCCTCGCCAAAAAGCCTTAAAAAGGATAATATTTCCACCAACCTGATCCTTGGACCACTTGCATGCTCTCCAGTCATCTGAGGTAAACATCTGCCTCAAGTGCACTATCCTCGAATGCATGTTATCTAGGCATAAGTACCAGGTTGCAAATCTCGTGACCCCAGGCCTCACAATCTCTTTCTTGGGCATCATGGATATGATCAGAGGCATCAATAGACCTAAAAAAAACAGTCCCTTAAGGACAATTCACAAGCAAATTCCTCTGACTTCTTCTCTTCCTATCACTCCAAGCATCAGTCATAATAGAAACCCCATATTGAGCTCATGCATCCTTCTTAACTTCTACAGCTTCCTTCATGACACTCACCGCCTTTTTCAAAAGAGGTTCTGAAGCTCATATGGGGTTGGTGGTTTCATCCCAGGCCTAAATTTGTCAATTGCCTCTACTGAGGTGTAGAAGCTGCTTAAGCGAGCTGTATTGAAATGAATGCCCACCTCATAAAACCATGTAGCAAGATAATAAGCAGCTCTATCTCTCTCTTCCTTCGTCATACTATTTTCAATGGTAGTTTGCTTCTTTGTTTTCTCTCCTGCAACCTCAGGGTCAGGCCACGGCAAAAAACTATCCATAGGGCCTCTCACCCGAGGCTTCTTGTTCTCAGAACTAGAACTAGAAGTAATTACAACTCCCTTTCCCTTTCCCCTAATAATGGATTGTTCTACCTTTTGACATCCCTCCCCAATCCCATCCTCATCACTATTATCATCATCATAATTGACCTGAACCCCCTAATCTCTGCTATAGAGGCAATCTCTCATCTTTTTTCATTTTTACCACATTAAAAAAATTGGTTATTTCCTCTTTAACGACATCAAGAGTTTTTTTACATTGGGCAACATCCCCCCGATACCGACAAGATGTTTCTTGAACCGGTTAATACCCTTTTTTGGACCCTTCTCACAAAACTTGCATCTTATGCAATTTTTATCATTAGGATCTGGGTTGTAGCCATACTTCCAATCGGGAATCACCACGCCTATTAGATCCCGAGGAAGACATTTCAAAATAATGCAATTTATACAAGCAATAAAAAAAGATCACTTACTTGAGTTTGATTATTCAATCTCCAAACTTCCACCTCAAAGATGCTTTTGAGGACTCAAAATCTTCTAAAAAAAGACCCCAATAGATTTATAAAGCATAAAAAATTAAATCTAATATCAATGATTGATGTTTCGATCAATTTCTCATAACTTTGAGAAACCCTTTGATCCTTATGAATTACCAAAAAACTAGTTTTTTGGGGGCTTTCTCTCTTTAAAATGGGCTCCAATAAATTTTAGATTTCAAAAGGACCTAAAACCCCATTTTTGACCCTTTAGTATAAAAAAAAGGGACAAAAACTGTCCCCACCAAAGTCTTTTTCCGCCTTTGGGCGGGGCGCATGACCTGGGCGGCCAGGGACGACGGCGTTTTTAGGGCGTCTAGGCCTGGGCGATGCGCCTAGGCCCCTAGATCCGCCTAGGCGCTGGGCGGTCCGCTTTTTGGAACACTGCTTAGAGTACAATTGCAACATTAGATAAATTTATGGAATCTCTTGCCGTTATTTCTTCTACTGATGGAACATGGATTGTGGATAGTGGGAATGCCAACTATGTATTAGGAGAAGTTCAACTTCAAAGATCTCTTCACTTAAAGGAAGAGAGTAGAATTTGGAAAAAGGAAGAAGCAACGCAAAGCTATTCTTCTTATTTTTTTTGAATTTCAATTCCAAAGCTATTCTGTTTTTTTTTTAATTTCAAGTTCAAAGCTATTCTTGTGGAGCACAAGATGGCTTAAAATAATAAAAAGCCCTTCTCTTCTCAGAATCAAGAGGACAACTTGTCAAATATGTGGAAGAGGAGCCATTCAACTAGTAATTGTTTCGGCTGATACAAGAATGATAATGAAATGAATCAATAAGGAAATCAAATTACTACCTTAGCCAATACCTAGAGTACAACTGCAACATTAGATAATTTTATGGAATCTCTTGCCATTGCTTCTTCTACTGATGGAACATGGATTGTAGATAGTGGGGATGCCAACCATGTATTTGGAGATCTTGGTATGTTTTCTTCCTGTGATACTTTTACTAGAAGTGGTTCGATTATAATTGGTGATGTGTCCTCCCTCGACATTGCACATGTAGATATTATAATTGGTGATGTGTCCTCCCTCGACATCACACATGTAGGTAATGTCACAGTTGAGTTTTCTTTCTGGCCTATTCACTTGAATCATGTTTTCCTTATTCCTAATCTTAGACATAATCTGATTTCTGGTTCCCAACTAGTGCATGATAATGGGATCTACTGTCCCAATTTTGTTTTTTTGAAGGAACAACCATTGGAAATCAACATTCACTAGGGGAACTCGTCGTGGACAGTTATATGTGATAGATTGCCTTGCAAGGAAGCATCTGATGTTGGTCTTGAGTATAAATGTTAAAGATGCCGGTTTATGGCATCATCATCTAGGTCATTGTAATCTGGAATCATTCAATGCACTTTGCAATGAGGATGTTGAGCCCTCAAATGTCAAAGATCTTGGTTTGTTTGTTATGGATGTTAGTTGGGAAAATTTTTTGAACTTCCCTACTCTCTTGCGTGGTTCTCGTTGCAAATGTGGTAGTAGTCCACTTTTATATGCATGGAATTTTTGTGAAATCATGGCTCTTTAGCCACACACTGCTTGATCGTCGTAGAAGATCCTCATACAAGCACTTTACTAGATCGAACTTGAGCTAAGTTTGGAACTTCTTCAACTAAGCGGCTTCTTTTGCTGCGAGACAAGATGCTACATACTCTGATTCCATAGTCGAGAGTGCAATGATGTCCTGTTTCCTTGAGCACCAGGAAACAACTACACCAGCAAGTGTGAAGATATACCTGGATGTGGACTCCATCTCATTTGGATCGTCTTGGTAGTCTGCATCTGAATATACCTATATTTGAGTATTTGAGCCTCCTCCATAGGTAAATGTGAGATTAACGGTTCCCTTCAAATATTGCAAAACTTCCTTTATTGCCTTCTAGTGCTCCATGCCTAGACTACTCAGGATCTTGTTGATCACGTTCACAGCCAATGATAAGTCCGGTTTCTTTATAAAAAAATGATAAGTCCGGTCTCGTGTCCAACATAACATACATTAGCGAACCTAATGCACTTCTGTATGGAATTCTCTGCATGGCCTCTTTTTCCTCTGTACTTGTGGGACGCATGGCTAGAATCAGCTTGATCTTCTTATTAGTGGGGGTCAGTATGGTCCTACAATTATCCATATCAAATCTTTCCAATATTCTTATGTAGTATGTCTCTTGCGATGGCTAAATGTTCCTTTTCTTTTATTTCTTGTGATCTTGATTCCTAGAACATATGAGAAGCCTCTCCAAGATCCTTCATATCAAAATGCGGTGGCAAGAAAGCTCTTGTTTCTAGAACAAGAGTTATTGAACTACTGGCTGGATGTCATCGACATACAAGGAGATGAACACAACATCACTCCCTTTGACCTTGGTCTATATGCAATAATCCTCCTTGTTAGGCATGAAGCCAACATTTGACAAGGTTTCTTGAAACTTCATGTACCATTAATCAGATGCTTGCTTAAGGCCATAAAAGGATTTTTTAAGTTTATACACTAGGTTTTCTTTTCCTTATCTATGAAGCCCTCTGGTTGTTTCATATAAGTTTATTCTTTGAACTCCGCATTTAGAGAGTCTAGTTTTACATCCATCTGGTGGAGTTTGAAGTCGCAATGGGCTGCTATGACAATCAGGATCGTAATGGATGAGAACTTAGCTACATGGTAGAAGATTTCATTATAGTCAATTCCTTCTTTCTAAGTAAACCCCTTTGCCACACAAGTTTGACTTTATATTTTTCTAACTTCCCTTCCACATTGAACTTCTTCTTATAGATCCATTCACAGCTTATAGGTTTTTTATTAGGTATGGTGACTAGATCCCATACATGGTTTTATTTGTTCGACTTAAGTTCATCAAACATGGCTTCTTCCCACTTATTCCTTTCTTGACATGTTATGGCTTCTTAATATGAAGATGATTCAAGTAAAGATTTCACATCAATCCGCACATAGTACTCTCTTAGGAAGGTGAAGAATTCAGGTCGTCTCCGAATTCAGCTACTTATCCTAGAACGAGGTTGTTCAGGATCCTGGTCATATCCATGTCACTCATTATTTCATAAAAGTCCATGGGCTTATGAATGACATGACCTCAAGGAACTCTTCCTCAAGGAAATGGGCATCCCTACTCTCTAAAATAGACCATGTATCAGGTTGTAGAATCTGTATCCCTTACCATGATGTGGCTGTCCTATGAATATGGATTTAATGGTTTTTGGTTCTGACTTGGTCCTATTTTGGTGGGGTATTAGGACATGGGCTGAGCATCCCCATACTTTTAGGTGGTCAAGGGACGGAGCAGGACTAGGGAAATCCATTTGTTTTGATTGCCAATCAAGTTGAGGTTATGATAGAATCCAGAAATTGTTGAAGAGAGGCGATTTGATGGAAGTGTCTGATTTTCAGGCTTGCTGACCCTTCGTGGCAAACTACCCCAATTCGAAAGTTTCGTCTTTGAATCATGAGATTTTGCAACCGAAAGGGAAGGAAATCTCTGGGAACTCTGCTAATTATTAGTTGAGATTAGCCATAGTTGAAAAAAGTTGAAATACCCATTTTAAACAAAATATGGTTCCTTGATTGTTAAAAATATTTATACTTTCTTTTGGTATCAAAATAAAAAAGTAGCTTTTGATATTGTACCATTTTGGCATTTAATGATTGTTACATTTGTCATGGTATAGCTTCGACCCAAAGTTTTGAGTTCAAAATTTTTTCTCACATGCTCCCTCAGGAACACACTGTGATTCTTGATACTTTGTGAAATAGACTTAATAGCATTTTATGGATCTAAAATTCAGGATACTTCTTTTTGAGAAGGAGATCATATGAGTGCTTGAAAATAAAAAGGTTGAATTTTAGTTTTAACAAATTTTAAATGAAATTTTTAGCCGATGGATCATACACATGAAGGAACATATAGTGATAAGACATTATGTATGATGATATTAGCTTATTGCATGTATTATATAAACTTAGCCTAAATACACATAAATGTATCACACCATGGGAACCTATCATCCAAAGCTCCAAATGCATTTCTTATGCGCCACATGGCATCCAAACCATGTGGTGCTTTATATATATATATATATGGATTATTAATTATAATTATAATATTTCATTATAATAATTGTATTATAGATAGTATTCACTATATTATGTGTAGGTATTGATGAGATTACATTGTTAGTATGTTTTTTCTCCGTGTTGTAACACATATATTGATGAGTATGGCATTTGTTACCATTTCTTTACTCTCTATCTCCATGTGTAGATATGTGTGTTGCAACTGAGTCATTTTTTATTTATTGTTGAAATTAGAAATAATTTTTGTACATTTGATTGTATGATTAGCATGATCAATTTTCTTTTTTAAGTAAACATATGATTTTAGAATTTGTTATTAAATAAATGGTAATACACATAAGAAAACTCCTTAAATTCTTCTCTCAATTTATTCATTTCGCTAAACAAATGTCAATAATATCACACCTATCACAACAATAGAAAAAGTCATTGTTTTTTGTATTCACTTGTATAACTTTTTAATGAGAGTTGCAAGGTGCATGTTGCTAGCATTAATTAAGTTACCAAGAAAAATAAACAAATGAAAACCCAATAATGGTTCCTTAATGGTGGAAAGAAAAATTAAAATTGCTAGTCCCCCCAAAAAAAAAGAGGAGGAAGAAGAAGAAAATATTTGCTACTTTCCTAGATATTGAAAAGAAAAGAAAATTGTTATCATATTTCAAGGTTTGCTTTTTCGTTTTTCTTTTGGTTGCTCCTTTTGCAGGAGTGTTGGTGACATGGGCTCTGAAATATGAATATTACCGAACTTGAATGTGCTTCTACCCTCCTTTTATTTTCTCTTGTTTCAACATTTGTGTTTCCACAGTTCAATTTGCCTGGCCGAGGTGGCTAACGAGATCGTTCTTTTTTTTTTGTTTGGAAGAAGTTTAACTTTATATTAATAGAAAGGATCTACAAGTACAAAAATGGCATCCCACACAAGGGAGCAATATACAAAAAAACCAGTGAGATGGTGTGCTATATCCAAAGAGTGCTATACATCAATTTTAAAAGCCCAAAAAAGTGCATCGAGGAACCACGAACTCCAAAAACTGTCAAGAGGTTTGTCCTGCATCCCATGGCATTGCCCCTTCCTTAGCGAAGGTATCGGCAAGGGAGTTGGCCTCGCGCCATATATGTGTCCAGGAGGTATGAATATTGCTGCAAATGTCAAAATATCATAAAAAATTGTGAGTGAGTCTCCAAGGATGGGCAGCAGATGCCGAAGCCCAAGAAATGACATTTTTGGAGTCCCCTTTGACGATAAGAAAATCACTCCACAGGGTTGAAGGCTATCAAGCCCTCGAGGAGGGAGAGGGATTTTGCTGTGATACGTTCGGTGTGGCCAATGGGTTGAGAGAAGGACAAGATGGTGTTGCCAAGTTGGTCTCTGACGATGCTGCTCATCCCAGCGAGCCCAGGGTTACCCAGGGAGCAATTGTCGAAGTTAAGTTTGATGTGGCGTAGGTCTACATAGCAAGGCTCGAGAGACGTGGGGTTCTAAGGTGGCTTAAGTCTTGCGAGTTCTGCAGAAAGTCCGTGAAGGACTAGTTCTTGAAGTGTTTGTGATTCTTGGCGCAAAAGATCACCATAGTTCTTATGTGCTCCTTTAGGACCTCAGTAGAAGCCTTTGCTTAGTGGAAGATTTTGTGGTTCTTCTCGTTCCAGATGGCCCACAACGTGGCTGACACTGTGGCCTTCGAAAGAAATATGCCTAATTTTGGCCATGGTAGATGTTGAAGCAAACTGAAGAGGAGCGGAACTGTTGATTGAGTTACCCAAGACCACCCAAAGAGCTGTAAGAATTCCCCCAACAATTTCGCAGCCACTGTGCAGTGGATGAAGAGGTGTGTGGATTGGTATCCTCTTCACTCGAACACATGATGCACCGGTTAGGTAAGGGCAGACCCCTATTTTGGAGATGGTTGACCGTCAAAAACTCTTTCATAACTAGCCAGCAATTGGAAACTTGGATCTTCGGGGGGACGAATGGGAACTAGGCTCTGGCAGGTAGGGGAAGGGGGTCGGGTGGAATAGTTAGGTAGAGAGAGGAGTGATAGGTAGAAAGAGGACAAGGATAAATTACCCGAGGCATGAAGAGCCCAGATGAGCTTGTCGTGACCCGAGTGGGACAGGTAGATTGAGTTCATTAAAGCATTGAGCTGAGGAAAGATTTGAACTCATGATTAGCAAGGGATCTTTTGAAGTGTGGGCCAGGTTCTAGTGCAACTAGTGGCCGAGCACTGTGGCTGAGCGGTTACTAACCAGAAGGTATAAATTGAGAAATCTCTCCCTCAAGGGGTCTATCCAATCCAGAGGTCGGACAAGAAAAGGATGCGTTTGCCCACCCTTGGGAGGAAATGGATATTGGCCTTGAAATGATTGTAGCAGTGGACTCTGGATCGCAAATGCCAGAGGAGTGGCTATTTGTGTTCCAGGGGGATAGCCAAGGAGAGGGGTCGGGATTGTATTTTTGGCTGAGTACCTCTTGCCATAAGTGACGCTCTTGTGTAAAGAGATGCCACCACCATTTGCCACGTAGAGCGAGGTTATTACTTTTGAGTTTGCGAATTCCTACACCCTCTGAGGATTTAGGCTTGCAGACTTTTGTCCCAAGCGGTTAAGTGAAATTTTTTGGTTGTCCCCTCTCCTAACCAAAGGAAATTTCTCATCAGTTGTTCAAAGCAGGTGATAATAGAGGCAGGTATAAGGTAAAGTAACATTTGGTAGATGGGGACATTAGAGAGGTTTCCTTGATTAGAGTCACCCTTCTCGACAAGGAGATGAAACACCCTTTCGAACTGGCGAACTTGTGGTTGAATTTGTCGATGAGATATCGCCAGTGACTATGTTAGGCTTACTCGAGTACAGTGGTAGCTCCAAAAATGAGGTGGGCAGGGTGTCAATGCTGCATCCCCACCTTTCGGCTGAAGCTGTAGTTGTTAGAGCATCGGAGGCCACCCTAATCATCTTTGTCTTGGCCATGTTAACCTTGAGTGCGGTGGCTAGCTGGAAGCCTTTAAGGAAGAGGAAAAGGGTGTTGATGTGCTGGTCTGTGACATCACAAATAAGTAAGGTATTGTCAATGTCATATAAGTGGAATACCATAGTGCCAACATTCCCACTTTTAAATCCTTTCAGAAGGCTGGAGCTCATTCCCACTTTTAAATCCTTTAAGAAGGCTGTAGCTATACATCCTAGCCAAAAATCTACGGAAAACCTTTGCTACAATGGCGGAGAGAAATGGGGAGAGGGGATCCCCTTGCCTTAACCCTTTGGGTGAAGGGAAAAAACCTTTGGGGGAGCCATTGATCAAGATGGAGAAATGTGGATTCGAAATGCAGCCTCTGATCCACGACCCCCACCGAATACCGAAGCCCATTCTTAGAAGGGTGTTGTCGAGAATCGCCTAATTGACAACGACTTTCTCCCAATCTAATTTAATGACAAGAGTCGGGGTTTTGGCGAGGGAGTGAGAATGGATGCATTTATGTGCAACCAATGCACCGTCAAGGATTTGTTGGTCCTTCACCAAAGCCCCTTAATTAGTGGATATGACCCAGCTCAGGACCTCCCTGATTTTGGAGGCTAGCATTTTAGAGAGAAATTTGTACGAGCTATTGATAAGGCTTAGGGGCCTGAAGTGTTTAAGCTCGTAGTGAACTTTAATTAAGAAAAAAAAGTCTTTAAGCTTGTCCACCCCCTGTACTCTAGGTGCTAGGGCTATGCAGGTGGCATTCATGGCTTTGTGGACTATTCCTCTTTCGTGAGATTCACGAAAGAAAGAGAGGATGTCTGGGTGAAGGGAATTCCAGAATTGCTTGAAGAGGGCTTTGGGGTAGCCATTAGGTCCCGGGGCTCGGTCTTGGCCAAGGTCTCTAATGGCTTGAGTGATCTCTTCTTTAGTGAAAGGGCGTTCTAACCAAGCAGCTTTGTCAGGAGGGATGATTAGGAAGGAGAGGTCGGCTGGGGCTAGGAATCGATGCTCAAAGAAGTCTATGATTGCTGATTCCACAAGGTGTGGCGTATCGAGTATCAGATTGCTAGTCTTAATATGGGATATGGTGTTCTCTCTTTCTGCAATTTTATGGAAAAAAACAGCGTTTTGATCCCCATGTTTGAGCCATTTCACACTAAAATGTTGGAACCGATACATTTCTTCTTTGTGGAGGATGGATTGGAATTCACATTTGAGATGAGATCTCTCACTGCATTCCGTGAGGCTAAGGTTTTACTTTTCTTCAATTTGATCCCACTCGCTATTGGATTGGAGGATGGCTGTTTTCCGGGCCTGGAAATTTCTAGGGAGGCTGCAGCTCTAGTTCTTTAGGGAGTGCTTGAGGAGTTGCAATTTTCGTTGGAGACGAAAGCCATCCCATCCCTAGACTGAAGCCGAGAAAGAGTCCCACCAAGTGGGGATGAGAGTGCCAAGTTGAGGTTGATCGAGCCAAGTTAATTCCAACCGAAAATGTTTAGATCCTCTAGGGATAGGTTGGGTGTCAATAAGGATGGGTTTATAGTCCGAGGTAGGTTTAGGGAGAGCAAAAGAATGGGTTCAGGGGCAAATGAGGTACCGGTCGAGTTTTATAGGGATGGGGTAGGGGAGTGGTTAGACTAGGTGAATGCTGCTCCTTCACGTGGTATATCAATAAGTTGGTGTCTGGAAATGAAATCGAAGTGGCCCTTGCTTTAGGCAACTCTAGAAAAGGTGTTGGTCCACTAGGTGAATGCTGCTCCTTCAAGTGGTAAATCAATAAGTTGGTGTCTGGAAATGAAATCAAAGTGGCCCATGCTTTGGGCAACTCTAGAAAAGGTGTTTCTCTCAAAGGACCAACTTGTGATTTCAATGTCACTGCTGAGACACCACCACAAAGGAGGCAAAGCCGCAATGGCATCTAGTTCCTCCCAAGACAGGCTTCTGGGACTTTCTGATTGGGCCGTAAATGGCCATGAGATTCCAGGGCAGGCTTAAGAGACCCTTTTGAGGCCGACTGTGACCTGGAAATTGGACACAAAGGAGGAAGAGAGGGAATGGGTGGTTGGGTCCTAGATGATCCAGATGCCACCTGATGCTCCGACTGCCTCGAGAACACGCCACTGGCATGGCTGTGAGCCCCAGACCTTGCGGACCTCACTGAGGGATGGATAAGGTTTCTTGGTTACGACTAGGGCAAGGACATAGGGGGATTACTTCTGGCAGAAGTCTCGTGAAGGAGCCTTTAAGGGGTCCTCTAAACCCCTGACATTCCAGGTGAGGAGTTTCATGAGGGGTTAAGGGGTTAGGATCTCTGGGACGATCTCCTAAGAAGAGTGAGCGAGCAGGAGCTTCCAGGGAGGCAGGGGGAGGGGATGGCTTCACTATGTCGTAATGTACCTCAAAGGTGAGGTTTGCTAACTTTCTAATGCCTTTATTACTCTTACTTGCTTTGCATATGTGCGCATTGGCTTTCAAGAACACATTGACGTCCACCTCCTGGTTGTCGCATTTGGAGCCCATGACTTTGAGCACTTGTGCACTGTCTGCTTGGGTGTTGTCCTTACCATTGATGAAGCTTGAGCCAACTGAAGGTGGGGAAGAAGAGGTCAACTCCGAGCTAGGCTGGGTGAGGAGTTTGAGTGGTGGTTACTCGGGCGTTTAGGCCTACATCCACTCAAGGGGAAAAAGGAGCCTGATCTCAGGGGAGAGGGATTGCTGTTAACTGAGAATGGTTAGGGTTGGAATAGGGGATAAGTGGTAAGGGTTTGGTGGTGACGAGTTGGAGGGTGGTGGATTGGATGTGGTAACAGGAGGATGGGGGAAAGGAACTGGGATGGCAGCTAAAGGAGGGAAGAAGAAGCGGGGGTTGGAAGGGGAGGGTGGGAGAGCAAGGGGTGGAGGTAAGCCTGGGGAGGGCAACAATCCTCTACCCAATAGGAGGGTAAGGGGATAGGGATTAAAATAGGGTTTTTTTTAGGTGGGGTGGGGGGTGTTGGTAATTGTTATAGAGAGAGAGGGGAGGAAAGTGGGGATGAAAAGTTGAGTGATCCTACTTGGGGATTGAGGGGTGGGGTCACGGAGTACTGAAAGTAGAGAGGGGTGTTGGGGGAGGGTGGGGGGGACAGCTAGGGTTGGGGTTGAGGAAGGGTAAGTTCTGGGATCCATCGAAAAGGAGTCCAGAGGAGGTGGCAGGAAGAAGTTTTCAGGGAAGGGGTGCTTGTGTTGGGAGGGGGGCTTGGGGAATAGGGGCCATAGGGCTGGACAGTTGGAATAGGCCAGATAGGAAGGGCAGGGTCAGTGGTTACCAAGGTGGGAGCAGTGGAGGGGGTAGGAGGGGAAAGACAGGCTAACAGGGGAAGAAGAAAAGGTAGTAGGAGATTGAGCCAGAAAGGAGGGAGAAGGGGAGGAGCTGGGTAGTGGTGAGGTGTACAGCTCCGAAATTGGATAGAGGCCCAATTGGGAAAGGGGACGGGTGGAAGGTTTGGAGAGTGAAGACACGGCGAGGGGTGTGGGGAAGGGAAAACAGGGAAGGGGGATGAGAAGGGAGGCTCAAAGGGGAGAGATAGGTCGGTGGAGAGAGCAGCAGAGGTTATCAAGGGGGAAGAGGAAGAGGGAAGGTGGGGGTGGCCCTCACCACCGTTGGATGAGGAGGGGTGATCTCGGAGTAGAGGGATGAAGCCATGGGTCCTGTGGGGGTCTCGAGGGTCAGGCGATGGGAGTGTGTGCTAGTGGACGTGTATACGTAGTTACTGTACAGGCCTTCGCATGGAGGACCCATCTGTGCTGAGAGCTTGCTGGGGGCGGTTGTGGGGGGTGGGGAGGAGGGGGCAGGTGAGTTGTCATGTGCTCGAAAGTTGTTCGACACGTGTGGAGAGATGGAGGAAGGATGGGAGGGTTCCACAAGGAGGGTTAGGGGTGATGTGTGCCCTGTTTTGGACGGTCGGATGAGGGCTAGCAGGTGATGGTCGAGCCTTCACGGTTGGGTTGATTGGTTGCCAAGGGCAGCATGATGGCAAGATGCTGAGATCTATGGTTGTGATGGGGGAGCCTCTGTCTTCTGTGAGTGACTCTGGTCCAGGCACCTTGGGCGTCTGAGGGGGATTTCTCCCCTCCTTGGACGTGATCAGGGGAAAACGGGAAGCAGTCACCCAGGAAGTTTGAACACAGTAAAGGAGTCCATCTATGGAAAGCCAAAGTATGGGAGGGATGGAATGAGGGTCGAGCGTTTCAATGAGAAGTCTGATGGAGCCAATGGGAGCTGTTCCTTGGATTTCCAATGCACAGACAAAAAATTTCCGAGGTGGTTTTGGATCGATTTGAAGGTGTGCAGGTGCCATACATGTAGTGCACCCAAGAGCAGGGACCAAGCAGCTAGGGTTAGGGAGGTGCCTCTGAAGGACAGGGGGGAAGGAAGGGGAGGGGGGGGACTGATTGGGGGGGCCCTGTGAGCACTATGCTCCGAGGAGAACGAGAATAGGTGTGGGATCCATCTGAGAGTTTTCTGCACCCAAGATGTGGCTCCTTCCAGAAGTCTTGGCCCATTTTTTGATACCTCGCATGTCATCTCTTTAAGGAAAGAAACACCTAACTAGAGAGGAGCGTAACTTGGTCTTCTGCCCGCTAATCTGAGGGTGATCTAGAAAGATGAGGTTCTGGGTAATCTTGTTACTGGATGGTGAAGCAGCGGGGGAGGGTGGCGGGTGAGGAGAGAGTGGGCTAGGAGAGCTGTTTGAGGGCTGATACGAAATAGGGCAGAGAAAGGCTTGGGCCAGAGGAAGTCTGGAGCATGGGGGAGAAGGAAGTTTGAACGAGGGATTGTGGTAGAGTAGGGGGAGGGGAGGGGCGGAGGAGGTATAGTGGAGGGGTTTGGAGGAGTGTCTCAGTGTTTTCTGTAGTTGATGTCTGCTTTACCCGGTAAGGTTTCATGGTTCCTGAATGAACTTCCTCGACTGCTAATGACATTCTGAGCTCACCTATTTGATTGGTTTTCTGGAATCAGGAAGAAACATTGTCATTTATCCACTTAATCTCTCGATTCTTCTGCCGAAAGTTCTTTTATGTATCTTTAATGATGGCATGCAAGTCGTTGCCTATAATGTGGCTGGTCTCATTCCTCGTGCAAATGATACCTGTTGTCATAACAACATGAACCCTGAACCTTCAGGAAAAAACGAGAAAAAAAAAAAGTAAACCCTGACACTGATGTTGATGAGAAGAGTGGTGGAGTTATCGTTTAAAGTATTTAGGAGTAATAATAAAGTTCCTTATGTGACATGCTGATTTTGTATACTGTTGCGTGTGTACATCTCTATAGTTGCTTATTTTTTCCACTGTTTATTAAAGAAAGATATTAATGTGAAGGAGCTGTTCTTAATGTGATTTTCCATTCCCAGGTCATGGAGCTGGAGCTGAAAAAGTTGGAGGACACAATTAAATCTATCCATGAAGAGATGTATTTTTTGCGAGAGAGGTACCATCAACAGTTCCATCTAAAGCAAATTGTTTTCCCCCTCTCCTGATCCAACTTGATCCTGATGCTCCAAGTGGTGCACTTGAGGCTATGTCTATCTTTGTTTATATTTAATGGGTATTAATAGGTTTTTTGGTTTCCTGCGTTCCAGGGAGGAAGAGATGCACATGCTGAACATAACAACGAACTCCAGGATGGCCTGGTTGAGTTTCCTATCTCTGGTAATCTGCTTATCGGTGGCAGGGCTGCAGCTATGGCATTTGAAGACATTCTTCGAGAGGAAGAAGCTTCTCTAGATCTACAGAGAAGATGATATTTTTTCTTAATCAGATGCAACTTTCTGAGATTACTGGACTTATAGTCAATAGAATTCCTCTAATCAAAAGTTTGTTTAGCTTTGATGAGGAATATAGTTAATGTATTCACTGCCTATCATTTAAATTTGAAATATAATACTTTTGCTTTTGCCTTTGATCTCGGGTCTGAAATTCATAAGCCAGCAGCACGATGTTATACGGCCCACCATCGAGGCATTGACTGCATTGGAAAATCTACATTGCCTGAGCGCCTATATTTGTACAATGGATGAGATGAATGTCATGCACTAAATGCCACATCCATGCGTGTGGGAGCGGGCTGGTTTGCCCCCCATTCTGCTATAGCAATCGGATCCCTATGCTTGGATCAAACTTTGGTTGGATTGACAAAGCATTATGATATGAAAATCGACATGCCTAAGAATTAGCATAGATTTACCAATAGAACATTGATGCACATGTGAATTTTTTTTTTTTTTTTTTTTTAACTGTTGACTTTGTATTAAATTTATGATTCACACGATGCACGTCGAAATAGTTCTTTTCCAAAAGGAATATTAGTAATTGAATGGTAAGAATTTTGAATGAAAGGTTAGCTTGTATTGAATCTTAAAGAGTCCCAAATGGGAATCACGCAGCCCACAAGATGGGTCCTTCCCCTCCCTTCCAAAACAAGGAAAAAAAAAAGAAATAGAAGGGAGAATTGTCAATACACTTTTTGACTCCATCTCTGCCGGTGATAATGCTTTACATGAAGAAGTCCATTTTCAGTTGGCTCCATTCAATTAATTATTAGGTACACTAAAATACAATCTGAAGAAGGATCAGTAAAGAAAAGGGGATGCCCTCATTGTGCATCATCAACATAGATAGTCTGACGATGCTAAATTTTGAGACATCCCCTTGAGGACCTCATATATCTCCTCAGAGAGAGGGTGTTTATTGTCTGCGATAACAAACTCATTAACTGTGCCTTCTACTTGAATCAAACTGCATCCAGGAAGCCTCCGTCTCCCTCTACTCTTTATTCTCTTCCTCACGGCTGCCTTCTCATCCCACTGACCCACTGCAGCATGCATGTTGGATAAGACCACATCGTCGCCCACATGCCCCGGCTCCAGCTCTGCCAAATAATCCCTTGCAATTGCCCCCAGCTCCATGTCTCCGTGAAGGCTGCATGCACTGAGCAAGGTGCGCCACACCACTGCATTGGGTGGGAATGGCATGCACTGGATGAAGCCGTAGGCATCCGTGAGTCGGCCTGCTCGACACAACAGGTCGACCATGCACCCATAGTGTGACATTTTAGGCATGATCCCATATTCCTTGTGCATGCTCTCAAAGAGCTGTCTCCCACGCTCTACGAGCCCTGCATGACTGCAAGCTGTTAATATGCCCACGAAGGTGACTTCATTGGGTTTGATGTTTTCGCCCTCCATCTCTCCAAAGAGCCCCAGGGCCTTCAAAGCTTCTCCATGCAAGGCATGGGCGGCAATCATGGAGGTCCATGAGGTGATGTCCCTGTAGGCGAGGTTGTCAAACAAGTGCCGGGCAATCTCGACTTTGCTGCACTTTCCATACATGTTTATGAGTGCGTTCACGAGGCAGAGATCAGGTGTGATATTGTTCTTTAATGCATAAGCATGGATCCATTCGCCTGTCTGTAATGCACCAAGATCAGCGCATGCAGAGAGTGCAATGGCCAACGTGACTTGATCAGGCTCTAAGCCCTCCTCCTGCATCTCCCGGAAGAGCTTGAGGGCCTTGTTGGGCTTCCCATTGCGCACGTAACCTGTGATCAGGGCACTCCAAGCAACAAAATTTCTGTGTTTCATCTCATCAAACACTGCATGCGCATCGGTCACTAGGCTGCAGCTAGACGATGAGTACATGGCTATGAGAGCAGTTTGGAGGAAGATGAGTTGTTTAAAACCTAGCCTGATGATATGCCCATGTATCTGCCTACCTTCTTTCACTGTGCAGCAGGACTTGAGGAGGCGTCGGAGCAAGAAGGTGTCGCGAGTCCCTTTTCTATGGGTCTTCTCTGATGAAGCTGAGCCTGATCGTAATCGACGGGAGTTATAATAGGGGTTGATGATAGGATTATTACGAGGCCTTTCCTGTTGATTGTTATGGCCGCTGTGGCAGAGGACAAAGCAGGATATGTGACAGGTAGGAGTTATGGTGGAGCAGCATCCAATTCTTCTAATGAAATGGAATAGTATCGGTTTCATGACAGCAATGAGGTGGGTCAAAATACGACAATTCTGAACCTCGTTACGCAATTGTGAAGCCTGTTATAATTGAGAGAAACAGCAGCAAGCAATGGGGAGCCTGCGTAAACTTGAGGCCTCCATCGTTTCCCTCGTATCAACTCGATGCACCAGCATGTGCCACCTCAAACAAATCCATGCCTTTGTCTTCCGGAGGCCTGTCCTGTTACGCAGCAACCTTGTACTCGCCAAGATGCTCAGGTTCGCTGCAGTCTCGCCCTCGGGCAACCTCAGTCACGCACGCCTCATGTTCGAGTTCATTGGCCAGGCACCTAACCTCTTCTTCTGGAACACCATCATCAGAGGCTATGCAAAGAGCACCACCCCACAAGAAACAATTATGCTCTTCAGGTTGATGAGGAGGAGATCAGTTGCGCCCGACGGTTTCACATTCAATTTCCTTATCAAGGCCTGCTCTAGGAGGGCAACCGTCTCAGCAGTTGAAGGGGAGGTCATTCATGCTCAGGCCTTGACCCAAGGATTCCATTTGCACCTCTTCGTGCAGAACCCCTTGATCCACTTCTACTCTGTATCTGGCTATCTGGACTGTGCTCGCCAAGTTTTCAATGAAGTGACCCGACGAGATGTTGTCTCGTGGTCGTCTTTAGTGGTGGGCTACGTAAGGAACAGGGACCTTGATTCAGCAAAGGAGTTGTTCCTTGAAATGCCCGAGAGAGATGTGGTCTCGTGGACAGCTCTAATAGCCGGCTACGCCCAGAACAAGCAGCCCAAAGAGGCCCTTGAGTTGTTCCAGCAGATGCAGGTCGCAGGCGTGAAACCAGACGAGGTGACTTTGATCAGTGTTATCTCTGCCTGTGCTCAGTTGGGGGACCTCGAGCTCGGTTCGAGTATTCACAGCTACATCAATGAGAAAGGGTTCTGGTGGATGATCTCTCTCTGTAACGCCCTCATTGACATGTATGCCAAATGCGGCTGCATCCACAGCGCCAAACAGGTATTCGATGTGATGCCTCGGAGGAGCCTCTTGACATGGAATTCAACCATTAATGCGCTTGCAATCCATGGATGTGGAGAGGAGGCTCTACAGTTGTTTAGTAAGATGGAAGGGAAGTCTGGAATGCGCCCTGATGGGGTGACATATTTGGCAGTCCTGAGTGCTTGCGCTCACATGGGGTGGGTGGAAGAGGGGCAGAAGGTGTGGGAAAGGATGAGAAAGGAGGATATAGAGGCTTGCATAGAGCACTATGGGTGCATGGTGGACATGCTAGGCCGGGCCGGAAAGTTGGAAGAGGCATATGAGATGATAGAGTGCATGCCCATTCCCTGCAACGATGTAGTGTGGGGTGCATTGCTCGGTGCCTGTAGGATACATGGGGACGTCGGCATGGGAGAGCGTGTGGTGCAAAGGTTGCTGGAATTGAAGCCAGACGAAGGTGGGTACTACGTCCTCCTCTCCAACATATATGCGGCTGCGGGGAAGAGCTCAGAGGCCACAGAAGCGAGGGAGTATATGAGACACCGAGGAGCCAAAAAGACTCCAGGATGCAGTTGGATTGAAACAACCGAGTAGGCAGAGTTTTTGATTTTGCATGATGATGGCCTTTGCTTCTCCCTCCTCGATGTCCATGAGGCTATTACAACAACATATTTTCTTTTTGTTAGAAAAATGTAACTCAATGAGAGAGCTTCAGGAGATCCATGCCCAGATTATAACAAATGGTTTCTCACATAAGAAATTCCTCCTCGCCAAGCTTGTGTCCTTTTGCTCGACCTCTTCCTCGGGGAACTTGGCCTACGCTTACCGAGCTTTCAACATGATCCACCAACCCACCCTTCCAATCTGGAACCATATCATCAGAGGCTTTGCCCTAATCGGCAACATTGGCATGTCCCTCTCACTCTTCGACCGT
Source organism: Amborella trichopoda (assembly GCF_054954075.1). Lineage (NCBI taxonomy): Eukaryota > Viridiplantae > Streptophyta > Magnoliopsida > Amborellales > Amborellaceae > Amborella > Amborella trichopoda. The sequence continues at coordinate 59,809,182 of NC_142339.1, forward strand.
ATGCGGGAATTGGAAGCCCAGCCTGACAGCTTCACCTATTCTTTCCTCCTCAAGGCTTGTGCATTCTCAATGGAAGCAGGACTGGGCCAGGAGATACACGCAAGGGTCATCCACAATGGCTTGGCATCGAGTAGTGTCTTTGTGCAAACAAATCTTATTAATATGTATGCAACTGGTGGCGAATTAGAAGATGCACGCCACATCTTCGATGGGATGCTAGAGAGAAATGTGGTGTCGTGGAATGCAATGCTTGCTGCTTATGCGAGGTCGGGTGGTTTAGATGAAGCATGGAGGCTGTTTGATGAGATGCCCGAGAGAAACGTGGTGTCTTGGACCACCATGATTGCTGGTTGCTCACAAACAGGTCACTCTAGGCAAGCCCTTGCGCTGTTCCGCCAAATGCAGCATGCCCATATAGAAGCAGATCAGGTCGTCATGGTGAGCGTGCTCTCTGCATGTGCAGAGCTGGGTGCTCTGGACTTGGGGAAGTGGATCGATGCATACATCAGCGGGAAGGGGAAGAGTGGGTGGGGATCTCAGAGGCTGGTATCTCTAGACAATGCCCTCATACACATGTATGCAAAGTGTGGTGTCATTGAGAGAGCGCGTCTTGTTTTTGAAGAGATGCAGGCGAGGACCCCTGTGTCTTGGACCACCATGATCAATGGGTATGCAATTCACGGGCTTGTTGGGGAAGCCGTCACCATTTTTCAGGGGATGGAAAAGCATGGGTTCAAACCTGATCATATAACCTTCATTGGCATTCTGTATGCATGCGCTCATGCCGGTTGGGTCGACATGGGTCGGAAGTACTTTAAGTGCATGTCCCCTCTATATAGCATTGAGCCGAGGGTTGAACACTATGGATGCATGGTTGATCTGCTTGGGCGGGCAGGTCACCTGGATGAAGCGTATCGCCTCATAGAGAGCATGCCAATGGAGCCCAATGATGTGGTCTGGGGTGCTTTGCTCACACGTTGCAGGATTCACAAGGACCTCGAGCTTGCCATGCGTGTGGTGGGTCATCTCCTTGAGCTTGATCCTGGCAATGCAGGTTATATGGTGCTCTTGTCAAATATTTATGCTCTTGGTCAGAGGTGGGGCGATGCTACGAGAGTGAGGGAAGAGATGAAAGAGAGGGGGATTAAGAAGCCTGCAGGGTGCAGCTGGATAGAAGTGAAGGGGGTGGTGCATGAGTTCACAATGGGGGATCGGTCTCATAAGCATGCAGATGCCATTTATGAGATGGTCGAAGAGATGAGGAGGCGGGCAAAGTTTGTGGGGTATGTACCGGACTCATCTGAGATGCTGTTGGATGTGTTGGATGGAGAAGAGAGGGAGGAGCTGTTGTGGCTTCACAGCGAAAAACTGGCCGTGGCCTTTGGGTTGCTCAGGGTGCCCAGGGGGATGGCAATAAGGATCGTGAAGAACCTTCGTATATGCAGGGATTGCCACACTATGGCAAAGATCATTTCGAAAACTTTTGACAGGGAGATGAGCATAAGGGATAGGAATCGTTTCCATCATTTCAAGACCGGCTTCTGTTCATGCAACGACTATTGGTGAGCGAGAATAACCCTGTTTCTTAGGTGACATTCACTTTAAAATTCTTTTATGGATACAGAGAACAACGCGAGTAATTTTCAGTATGGCTCATCCACTGCATAGCTTGTACATCTGATGAATTAGGAGCAGTTGTGCCATTGCAATGGAAATTTCTCACGAAAAGCAAAAGGTATTCGGGTGCCTGATTTGGGAAAATATCAGTGTTGGAAGAATCGGTCCACCTACCTCTTATAGAAAAATATCAGTGTTGGAAAAGTCTCGGACCGACTACTCGGCCAATGCTCCAGCCGATTACTCGTCTGAGTCTAAGTAACTCTGTCCTAGTAGGGCCGAGTACGATAGCACCTATATATATATGAAAAAAAACCAGGAAAATTTGTTCAAATTAAAATTTAACAAAACACAACTAATTGTGGTTAAAAAATAGCTAAAGTATAGATTTTAAAAAATGAGTTTATGAGCATGGGAATTTGCAAAATTTTCCAAAAAAGAGTTGAAAAAATATAAAAATAAGTATTCGTAACCAAAATACTTTTCAATCTTTGCTAAAATGATTAAAAACATAAATAAACATGTTACAAAGAAGGACGGCATGGCAATGGTGCAAATGCTATCGCGAAGATTAATTAGGAGGGACAGATATAGTGAGAACCTGTTAAATTCTCAGCCTCTCTCTAGCGCATTCGCAAAAATCCAATGCTCTGCGTCTCTGTTTCTTTCTTTGATGCATGTGTTTCCATGTTTCCACGTCTCTCTTTCCCATTATGTCAAAAGTGCCCTGCCTCTCTTTGCTTTTTAGAGATCAGACACTCAAGTTTAATGAATAAAATATCATTTTAATTATATTATTAGGGGAAACTTATCATATTACACCCAATTTGTCAATTATTTAACATTTTCCCCTATCGTAACTATTCTAATTCATGATCAAGTGTATGCTAATAGGTATTTTAAAATGAAAAATTATTTCATGTGGCAGGGACTGCATTTGTGATATCCATTTTAAAGATGGATGCAAATAGGTGATCCATCTAAAAACAATAGAAATTAATGGTACAAATGTTTTCTTAATAACATTGTTATTTTTAATTTTCAAAATTTATTTATTTTTTCATATTCATGATCTCCATGTCAGAGATTACATGTCTTTAAAAATTAGGTAAAAAAATCCATCTCAAAAATAGATTTTTAAAAGGTGACTCTTTTCTACACGGACTCATAGAAACTGTGTCCCTTTAAAATTATATCAAACGCTTCCATCCTGCTTGAATAGTTTTGAGTATTTTTTCATCACAGAATGGGTAAAACCTGATTGTTATTTACAATTTGTAAAATGAGCATCATATTGCTTTCTTAATCGTAAGAATCATTTGTATATGCATAATCGTATTGCAATGCAAACGATTTTGGTTTGGGAGAATTATAAAATAAGCATGATATAGATTTGTTAATTGCACGAATAATTTCAATATGCATAAGGGATAGTGTACTACAATACCATTACCTTTTGGTTTTTATCCAATATGGGTAAGGGATAGTGTACTACAATACCATTCCCTTTTGGTTTTTATTCGAAATTTGATAGATTAAAGTGTTACAACATTTTAAAAATTCTATTTTGAACTTTGTACCTAATCAGTCTACTACAATGCTATTCACTTTTGATGGTACAAGGAGGTTATTGTATCCAAAATTTGATAGATTAAGTTTTGTCACACCTTTTGAAAAAAGTTACTTTGGACTTTTAAACACAATCAATAACACATTTCCACCGCCAGATTTCAAATAATAGATTGTGACCTTCTGATACCAAAAGTAAATAGTTTTATTCATTACTTACGCATCATTCACAAGGTTTTAAAACACCCCATATCATAATTTTATTCATTACTTATACATTCACAAGGTTTTAAAACACCCCAGATCGCCGCTCTAGATTTTTGATCCAGTTCGATTGATCGGCAATCCAAAAAAAGTTTTTAAAAAATAAAAGATTAATGATGCCAATTCTGGGTGTTTCAACCAAAACCTATCGGTTCAATGATTAAAAAAATTTAAAAATATGGAACTGGTACGGACTGGCTAGTTCTCAAGGGGAACCGGCAATTCCCTGTTTTGATCCAGGTCACCGATTTTTTAAACCCCTGCATAATCGTATTGCAGTTATTTGAAAAACACAAAAGATGTTTATTTGGGAGTCCTACAACAGAGAGGACTTTTCATCGATCTTACATATGACATTTGTGAAGACTAAAGCCTCTCGGTCTTTAAGAATGTTGATAGCCATAACTAACTTGGGCGGAAAACAATGTCTTGGCCTCCTATAATACTAGAGATGAGTAAATATCCAATGAGCTTGCAACTCATTTGATACTCCCTCGTGATTCATTGGTACCTCAACAAGAACATCATTAGAAAGGAAGCACAATCCAACTTTAAAAGCAAGCTCTTTCAAGCATGATATGACATTATTCAGTGTCTTATTCAAAGCAACATAGTTCAAGCAATGTCTTCACCTCATCATAATAGCATATGACTTAAAAACAGTCTGAAATCGCACACACTACATACCCATGCAGCAAGCCTGGGATTATGAAAATACATTCTACCCAGAGTCTAGCAAACCTGGGATTATGAAAATACATTATACCTAGAGTCCTAGTCACACAGGGACATCCACTTCAAGGATGCAGTCCATTCATTTACTCTTCATCATATTCATTTGAGTGCTTGCGGTGGTGGTGATGGCGGCCATAGCGACGCTTCTTTTCTTCATCATCAGAGTCATCATCTCCCTGTGAGGTGCTCATAATTAACTTAGTCATATTCAAGAGCTCACGGTCATTTTTAGTATACATCAATCTTGCATACAGCCATTAGAGACGGGGACCTAAATCCTAAACTAAAGAAAACAATGCGACAAGTAGTACCAGCAGCACAACCCTAACATAAGGGGAACAGACCCTTGTTTATGAAATAGTGTTAGCTATTCTCCTCCTTCAGAATCCACTCTCTTTTAGAAAGAAGCTCAAGAGTGCATTCTTGACAGACATATTCATGAGCAAACAAAACGATATAAACCCAAGAATAAACAATAACAAAAAAATCCTAAGAGAACACAACTGAAAGAATGCAGCCCCACAAAAAATGAGAAGACAATGCCTGGGAGTATCACAAATCCATGCTGTTGAGTGAGACCTAATAATCAAACTAAAAAAAACAATGCGACAAAGAGTACCAGCAGCACAACCCTACATAAGGGGAACAGGCCCTTGTTTATGAATAGTGTTAGCTATTCTCCTCCTTCAGAATCCACTTTCTTTTAGAAAGAAGCTCAAGAGTGCATTCTTGACAGATAATCACACTTGAATCACATATTCATGAGCAAACAATACGATATAAACACAGGAATAAACAATAACAAAAAAATCCTAAGACAACACAAATGAAAGAATGCAGCCCTATGAAAAATGAGAAGACAATGCCTGGGAATATCGTAAATCCATGTTGTTGAGTGATGCCTATCTAGATTTTCCGTCCTGTGATTAACTCTTTCATTCATTCAGAGAATCACCTCTGGAAATACGTGACCTCACACAAGTACTGCTGCGAAGCCGATGCTTGGCTTCTCAATAGGAGGAGAGTAGCAGAGCCTCTAGTTTTTGGAGACCCCTCCTTCACACCCACAGCCATTTCAAGAACGTCGGCTTCTGACCTTGGGAAGGCACCCGAATTCTATTTTGGTCCGACATTTGGTTGGTCATTCGCCCCTGAGGGAGCAGGTCCCCAACCTCTTAGCCCGTCATAACCAGGCAACAATTGCCAACCTTTTTGAGTCCTCAATTCCATCAGAACCTGGATTCCAGATCTTCAGAGGCCCCTAGTGGACCATGAGGTGGGGGAATTCTCAGCTATGTCTTCCCTCATGCACTTGGTTTTCCTCTGATCACATGGTGCTGACAAAATATTATCTAGGCACCTGCACTCTCAGGAACTTTCTTGGCTTCGTCCTTTTACTGAAAGATGACCTCGCCCCACACTTTTCAGGCTGCCCCCCCAGCCATAGTGGCCAAAGTATGGTTATCTTTCATCCCACCTAAGATCCAAGTCTTTATTTGGATAGCCCTCTCCGAGCGAGCCCTAGCAGTCGATCAACTACAAAGAAGAGGCCTTCCATTGCCCAACTGGTGCAGATTTGTGTTTATCAAAAAAAAAAAAAAGGTGCAGATTTGTACTTAGGATGAAGAAATGAAAGCCCACTTTTTCCTACACTGTGATTTGGCCAGGTCTCTTTGGGGATTTATCCTCCAACTTTTCAATTGGTTGTGGGGACCCCTAGATTGGTACCCCGTCTCTTCACTGTTTCCCATTCCCCGCCTTTGGTCCAAGTCCGAATTAATCCTCTGGCAGGCATCAAAGGCGGCCATTCTGTGGGTCATTTGGATTGAGAGAAACAGTAGGATCTTTCATGGGGAGAAGGTAGCAATCAAAACCTTATTGGACAAGGTTAGATCTCTTGTCACTTTCTGGGCCAAATACCATACCTCTTTCAGGGTCTTCTCTTTCACAGATTTCTACCTAGTTTGGCAGGCGCTCTTGAATTTAGGGCCCTCCAGAATCCCTCATGCGTCCCTTTGGAGACCACCCGATATGGGCCAATCCAAACTCAATTTCAATGGCTGCTCTCTAGGCAATCCAGGCCCTTCGGGTATTGGAGGCATCTTCAAAGCCAACGACGGAAGCACCCTCTTCTCCTTGTCGCACTTCATTGGCCACACCGACTCTAATACCGCGGAGGCCTTTGTTCTTCCTCAAGGGCTTTAGAATTTCAACCCTAGCCGGGGTTCCCATCTGGTGGTCGAGGGCGATTCCATAAACGTCATTGCCTAGGCCTCTGGATCCTCCATTTGCCCATGGAGACCAATGCCTATTTTTTATGAGATCTCACGCATATGCAGGTCTATGCACATCTCATGGACGCTTATCTGGATGGAGGCCAACTCAGCAACCGACATCCTCACTAGGGAGGGAGCAGCACATGATAGTTCTCAGGGGATTTTTGACAACTTTTGAGCTGTTAGTCCCCATGTTGTATCTAGCTTTTTTACCTTTTTTGATGTAGAGCACTTTTTGGGCCCTTTGAGGGTTTCTGTACAGGGCTCCCACTGTGTGAGTTGCCTATACTTATTACTTTTAATACAATTAACATTCTCAAATAAACCCTTTCAATCTTTTTTAAAAAAAGACTTCTCATTCTTGGTTTCTAAAATTTACAACGCAGGAGTTCCTTTTCTGAACTTCTCATAGTTTCAAGAGAAACAAGCATTAAAGACATCATTACA